>NC_060272.1:53598267-53665506 GCF_021613505.1 Equus quagga | reverse complement strand
AAAAAAAAAAAGAACACTACAACTGAAATGATTAGTAAAAATAAAACTTGAATTATAAGATTGTTTATAATGCCAATTTCCAAGCCCTTTGAAGTTGTTACAATCTACTGTTTTTGTTTAAAGTTTGATTGACTTAAAAATATAGCAAAAATTAATGCTTTAATATTACTAGCTAAAAGTATTATTTAAAAAATTTTTACACAAACTTTGAAAAAACTAGTGGTCACTGGTCATTCACATGTATATAGCCATGTAATGAAAATTAATACAAAAGTTTAGCTTATATATGCTAATAAATTAAAATATATAGAAAAAAAAAAGAGACAGAACTATTCCATCACCACAGAGATCTCCTTTGTACTACCTTGGGGTGAGTTTTTAAGTCTCCAAACTTATAAAACATAAAAATACACTAGATAATAACACAAACAGGTAAAGTTAGCTTCTCTGCACTTCAGACAAATGAACATAAGGTCACATCAGCTCGCCACAGAAAGTGGGTACCCAAATTTTCACACACAGCTAACGCCCTCCTTTCATCATAAACAGTAGTGCTCTCTTATTTGGCGGGGGGGGGGGCGGGGGGAGGGGTTAATACCAACACAAATCGCTGACATTGTCAAAATTAGGCTTAAGTCAAGTAAGACAAGTCAGCATAGAATTAAGAAATGCTATTCACAGCTTTAAGGGCATGGTTTTCTTTAGTAATTTCCTATTAGGCTCTCTCTTCTGACCCATATTCTCCCATCCATTACTTCTCAGAGTTCTGGAGGAGACCGGTAAGAGCTTGCATATAGAAAGGGAACAAAAGCCTCTGGAGTTAACAAATAATAACCAGCCGAACTAGGGTAATAAAATATTCTATTTCTTTTATAGAATATCTGTCCTTATAAAGCATGTGTCAATTTCATAAAGATTAAGATGCATTAGAAGACAAAGTTATGAACTTCCTATGGTTTTGACCTATCAGAAACCCTAGATCTTATCAAAAAGTTTCAGAAATAAGTATTGTTGCTCTATTTCAGATATAAATCAGCACACTAAAATAATGAAAAACCAATCTCCAGGAAAAAAAGATAAGAAAGAAAACAATTCTTAAAAGATAAAATAGTTTGTTATTCTGAACACTAGGTTATATCCAATATTTTGAAGACAGCTGTTTTATTTTTAATAAAACTCAAGTTCTAAACATCAGATTGGGTTGGACTACATAATCTTTACATACAATTCTAAAATCGTATGACGGAGGCGAGGTGAAGACAGAAAAAGTCCTAAAGCGCGGCCAGTCCAGAACTCTAACATTCCAAACCCAACTACTAAGAGTGCAGAACAGGGTGGGTCCCAGCCGAAACTGCCTGCAACAAAGATTTCTTGAAGGCAGAAGGAAGACTCAGCCCTTATTTGAACATATTTCTCTATTCACTGACCTTCTATTTAGAAGGTAAACTGCAAAGTTTTATTTTTAAAAGGTGCTCATTTCTTTACTAAAATATTTAAAACCCAGGCACAAAAGTAACTCAGGGAGATGTCTGAATTCTGCAATTATTCCTAAATCCTTACCATTATACTGTGAATGTGTTTTCTTTTAGAGTACATTAACTTTATTACAAATCAATTTTAGAAGTATTAATCAGTCTGCAAATATTTAATCACCCTATTTGTACTAAGCACTCACATTTCTACATATAACCACCAGAAAAGTCTTATTTACATTTAGTAAAAACTACTCACTCTAAAGACTAGCTTACAAGTGGCCTAAGAATAGGCTCTTTTCTTGTTTATCTATTTCTAGTTCTTTCTATTCTCAGAGCAAGCTCTAAATAAAGACAGTAAAGTTTCTAGCAATAATTATGTAACGTGACCTAGACGGTGACATGATTTCTGCCATGTTTTAATCTCTGATAACCACCGATTTCCTATAAATTTTTTTCCTTCAAAATGCTTTTCACCAGTCAAATCATATTTCTTGAACTAGAAGTAGTTTATCCAACATTATAGTTTTATTTCATGTTACTCAGCCAAAATCACTAACAATTTAAGGGAAAGCATAATCTAAATGAAACTTAGCAACAGAATAGCTATTAATCATAGTCTAACAATCCTCAAAAAATATTAAAAAGAATACAGTAATACAGTTATTAATGTTAGGAGGAACGGGATTGAAGCTGGAGAAGTTTGCAATTATAATGATGTTAAGTATGTTCAAACTTCACTGTCACAGAAAATCTGATATATTTCTAGCTATGGTCTTGCTGCAATTACTAACCCATAAGTGCCTGGCAGCCTCTTCATTCAGAAAACAATCTACTACTCACTGAGCATGTCCTGGTTAATAAAAACACACCTTTCCCAAATATCAAGCAGAGTGCTTTTAAAGTGACAGTCATCTAGGAGTGTCAAAACAAACTAATGATCTACAGTTTTACCACAGAAATAAGAGCCTGATTGAAACTAGAATGCTTGGATATTGACTGAATATTTCACATTATCATCCAAGGGCTTTATGTTTTTCAAGGAGAAGATGAGAAGGATTTTCCCCAGAGACACAGCCATCAAGCCCAGGCTTAAAAAGGAAAAAAACCCAAAACAAAGCAAAAAACTAGGTTATTTCTAAAAGGGCTCAGGTATAATCCTAGTTTCAGTTTCCATCAAAAGCCACCCCCTAAGATTCAGCCTTTCTTTTGGGTAAGCTCAGAAGTTTCACATGGGAAAAAGGCCAAAGTGACTGCCAGAGAGCAGACATGAGGCTCACCTGACTACGATGCCTGTGGTTTTATACTGCGCAGCGTGGGAACTGTGTGCCGAGCGACCCCACAACTGAGGGCTGCTGAGGACTGCCTTAGGGGTGCATTTGTGGCTCTGTTCCTCCTGGTGTCCATTTGGAAGGAGAGTGCTTCAGAGATGACAAAGAACAGGAAAACAAAAATTCACACAAAGGAAAAGAAAAGTCCCCTCACTAAGGCACATCACACTCATCATCTTAAAAGCAAGTAATAAAACAAGCCTGCAAACCAGCCATAGGTTGCTGCTCAAAGTACTGAATGTGAGAACAAACAGCCTGGGAAGACAAACTGGAGAGAGGCTGACTACGGAGCAGATCCTGACGCAAAGGGGAAAGAGGTGGCTGTCAGCTTGTGTATCCTTCTAGGCTAGTGATGAAAATCAAATAACGGCCCATTGAGGGAAGAGAAATTTTGAATATATGTTGGTAATAGCAATAATGGCTTACTAAATAAATTTTTTCCTTCTTCCTTCAGACAAAAATACGTAGACCTGTCAAAATCACAACCATTTGAGGAGCAAAAGAAAGCAATCATTTATTCACAACTTCTGAATTTTTGGAAGACTAAAGATCAAGAATTTTCTTGACAACGAAGTTTCCGAGGTAGTTAGAAGAGGTAGATGATCCTGTGTAGAAATCTACCTGTTTTCATCACCTTACAGGAGAAAAATAAAGTCAAAAGTCTATCAACTTACCCTTTCCACTTCATGGCATTTTTTCAAGGCATCCCCGTATCTCCCCAAACGCTGATAAGCTGAAATGCATTCTGTTTGAAACCACATACACTGCATTTCATTGAGATTTTCCATGGCAGATGTTCCTTCCTGAAACGGAAGCATTCATAACTATAGGAAACAAACAGTAAAAGAGATCCTAAAAATCTCATTTTCTCTTTTACAACTATGACTACCAAGTACTATTATGATAATAAATGGCACTTAACAAATATATCAATGTGCTTCCAAAAGGCTCCAACCAATTTAAAATTATATAACATCTTACTTATCCAGCTCTGTTGTGGTTCTCAACACTCTACATAGAAAAGACTCCAGATTACTGAAGCTAAGTTTTTAAACACCAAAGTTTCTAATTTAAACTATTTAAGACGGTAATCCTATGAAACATTGCCTACTTTCTGCCTATGAAGTAAAAGCTACTTAACCTTTCCTTGCTGACTCAGCGTCACCATTATGTTCATCCATTCTTGTCAAATCTGTTACTAATAATTCAGTCTCCCAGTCCCCTCCCTGCACAGCAGGCTATCAGTTGTCACTGTCTTTGTACCCATGTGTCTGCTCCTAACAGCATCTCCTGCTCCATGCCAACACTCTTCCTTTTCAGCAGACTGACAAAACCAAATAATGAAATGTGTTAATTTAGGCTCAATGTGAATTCTGAGAAGACTGTAAGACATAAAATACTCAGTTTCAGTGTAGGGACACTGAGGTTTTGTCACAATTTAGAAGAGTTATTTCAAATATATTTTCTGTGAGTCGAGGAATGATGGCAAAAGTGTATTTACATAAATAATGTCAGTCTTCAGTTCCTTTTCACACCTATTTTATCAGCTCAATTTTCAGAATTCTCATTAAAAGTATAAAAACTGGTTATCTCTGAGTGAATGGTATTATGGGTGTACTTTATTTCTTCTTTATGGTTGCAAATATTTTTCATTTTCTGATGACTATATATGTTTATAAGAAATCAACATTATTTTTCATATCAAAACCTTTACCCACTAGAACTATCCAACTTGCATCAGCAACTCTGTACAAAAATTTACAACTGTGAAAAGTTAGCAAGAAGGAAATATGAGCACTTTACTCATTTATTAGCAAGCAGATATTAACCTCTTATTCAAAGTCATTAGCAGTTTTCCTCCCCTGGCTCACTATGTTATCCACCACACATTACAGACATGCCCAGCCAATGAACCAGTATGGATAAACTGAATAAGCTCTCCACACAGCATGACAACTACAAGAGTAAATGACCAGAGGCAACTGTCATGAGCAATCTCAGCCACAGATTTTAGTGAGTACTCTCCTCAAATAGCGAAGCTCTGCTCTTCTTTCTCATTCTCCTGTGCCTTTTCAGACACGTCCTAGTTGTCTGTGGCTTGGGGTGGGGGGGGGGGGGGGGGGGGGTGGGGGTATGTATGTGTATGTGTCTATGTGTGTGTGATTGTGTGTGTGCTTGTGTTTGGTTTTTTTTAATCACTGGACTTATTTAACTACAGAAGTTTTGTACACTCATTTTTAATTGTACTTTACTTATAATCTCTACCCTAGCCTGCCAGGTGGTACTTTTCTCTACAAACATCATTGCTTTTACATCTACTCTTATACTGTCTTTTAATCTTCAAAATCGAGATACAGTGGAAAGGGCACTGAAGAGTTTGAACCCCAGCACTATTTACTACGGGACCAAAGATGATTCAAGTGACGTCTTCACAGCCTGAATCACCTTGCTGTAAAACGTCAAACGTGATTAAGTGCTACACAAAAGTATTACTATTTTCGTAATTTTTTTCTAATATCCATCATTCTTGCTAATACTTTTGCCCAACATTACATCTTCCACTTTGCATCTGCTGTTGATCCTATAGCATCTGAGTTTTAGAAACATCAGTCACTGTAGCTTCTGTTCCTACTAGACGATTCTAAAACACGGGTTTTAGAGTCAGAGACACCCAAGCTGGAATCCTGGCTCCAAATGAATGACTAGCTGGGTGATCTCCCACTGGCACAGTACTTGACCTCTCTAAACATTTCCTTAACTGCAATACGAGGGTAATGGTATAATAGGATCATTAAGATTAAATAACATCAATAAAGTATTTGGCTCAGTGCTTAATAATTGTTAAAGCCAGCTTTCTATTTCCCCATACAAATGATATACAAACTATTAGCATTACTCTAAATATCAGAAAGTAAAAGTCAGGCAGGCTCAGATGGAAAAAACCTTTTTATGAGAAGTGTATATACCTATAAATATATATATATAAATTAAATGGATATATATATCTATTAAAGGCCACTATCTATAGACCATATCTTGTTTCTCATTAATATATGACATATTTCATATATATACGTATATGTGATATGTATGTACTATATATGATATATATGTGACATACCATTTGTCAACACCTAGTAATGTCAGGTACACATTTCTGCTAATTTGATAGGCATAAAATGATACCTTATTTTTTCCCTGATTACTGATATAAACATCTTTTTTGGTCATTCCATTTTCCACTTCTGTGAACTAACTATTCATATCCTTTGCCCAATTTTGTATTGTGTTGTCTTTTTTTTTACTGAGTTTTGTGTGTGTGCGGTACATTTATATTTTTATGACATCACTCTTGCAAGTAAATTTTCATAGTAAAAGTTCAAGCTACTCTGTGGCTTCTAAATGATAAGGGGTTTCCATTGACACCCAGACACAACTAGAAATCTCAACACCTAAGGAAGGTGGTACACTGGCGCCATGTTAGCAATACATTAGCCTCACAGAGCACAGCGATAACTCATTTTCATCCTTAACATCTTACTAGCAAACACCATCACTAAAGCCCTCTGCTTTGTATAGAATTTCAAAGTATCTTAACTGTAACTTGGAAATCAAACTCGTAAACATGGTTTCCTCATTATGCCTCAATATCACATTCAAAGTGTGTTATATAACTATTTCACAGTGAATTCTTTGGAGTTCAATATAAATTCCTTTTTTGTTGTATGAGTTGGAAATATCAACTCCAATTCTATGGTTTATCTTCCCACTTTTTTTGCTGTTTTTGTGAGGAAGATTGGCCCTGAGCTAACATTTATTGTCAATCTTCTTCTTTTTGCTTGAGGAAGATTCGCTCTGAACTAACATCTGTGCCAATCTTCCTCTATTTTGTATGTGGGATGCCTCCTTAGCATGGCTTGATGAGTGGCGCGTAGGTCCGCACCCGGGATCCAAACCTGTTAATCCCGGGCCACTGAAGCAGAGCACACAAACTTAACCACTATGCCACCAGGCCGGCCCCTTCCCACTTTACTTACAGTTACTTTTTGTTATACATTATCATAAATTTTAAAATAGTCAAGTATATCAATTTTACTTTTGTACTTGATGCTTTTGGTGTCTTAGGAAATGTTTTCTACCTCAAGCCCTAAAGATAAACTTCTATATTTTCTTCTAAAACTTTGAAAGGTTTACTTTCCATACTTAGATCTTTAATCCACCTGGAACTGATATGTGTGCAGTGTGAGATAAGGATGTCATTTTACTTTTTTCAACACAAATAACTAATTGTCCCAGCAACATCTTTTCACCTGATTTTTAAAGCACTTCTAGCTATACAACGTGTCCAAATATGTGTGAATCTGTTTCTGAGCTTTCTATTCTGTTCCATGAGTCTACTTATATGTTTAACCATAAACATGTATTATTTTAATAATATAACAGAAAATCTATGTGAAAAAGGACATGAAAGGATGATGAAGGACTGAAAAGAAAGGAACAAATGTTTAGACCAACAATTTCAGAGAACTTAAACTCTTGAATGTCACAGAGACTAGTAGTCCAAAAAAGTTAGTTCTACATAGAAAGAACTCTATGAACAATTCTGAAGATCTGTAAAAGAGAGATTAAACAGCAGTCACAAATTACTAGTGAGACAAACGAACTGTAAATTGAATACTACACACAATCACTGAGGTATGGCATGTTGCCTATCTTTGCATAAAAGTATTTTGCTCCTTATACTGCTTTTTAACCATCCTCCACCAGAAGTACATGCACGCACACACTCAACCACAGAAAGAAACCGTACTTCGGATATGAGCTAAATGGGGTTAAAAAAACAGTACAAAAATGAATTCTTAAGAATGCCTGTGGCAAACTTCATAAATCACCACAGAACTTAAGTTTAATTTTTACCAACTCAGATAATTACAGCTATTTCCTACCCTTGTGAACTTGGAGCACATTTCCTCTGCTTCTTTTATCATGTTTGCTCGAAGCATGTATTTTGCACATTTAGAATTGATAAATCGATCAGCTGTGTCCAAAGACTGCGCTTCATCCATCCACTTTGCAGCTTCTTTGAGATTACCTATATGCTTTAAGAGATCAAAGTATTAAAGAAATCACAGTTTATGATTAAGAGAATATGGGTGCAATATAAATGGAAAAAGTTTATAAAGACAAATCAGAAATTTGGTAACATTCCTGTCAAACTTATCTACAAATCTTTGGGTAAATTACAATTTACACTTACTAAGAGCTGAATCAAATGATCAACACTGATTACATAACTATGCAACATAAAACTCCTTAGGGTTATTAGAGTATTAGAAATAGATTACCAAGGTGCCCCGAAGTTATTTCTATATGGAAAGAACTCCAAGGGTTTTTTTTTTTCTTGATGAGGAAGATTGTCACTGAGCTAACAACTGTGCCAGTCTTCCTCTATTCTGTATGTGGGATGCTGTCACAGCACGGCTTGATGAGCAGTGTCTAGGTCCACACCTGGGATCTGAACCCACAAACCCTGGGCCGCCAAAGCAGAACATGTGAACTTAACCACTATGCAACTAGGTCAGCCCCTCCACGGGTTCTTAAAAGTGGCCAAATTCTTCAACTATTCAAAAAACATGACTAAGATTTTACCTTGTAAATTTTTGCTTTCATATAGAATAATTCTATTAGAGTTGGAGTACTAGCAATTGCAGCATTAATATAATCCAAAGCCAAAGAATATTGCCCAAGTTTATCAAAGTGCTGTGCCAGGAAATACTGAACCCAGAGTAGTGTTGTTGGTGGTTCCTTCTCCCCCTTCTCTGCAATCAAACAAACATAAAATTATTATGGGGAAGAAGACAAAGTAAAGCAAATCATGTAACTTTCTCTCTCCCAATGCATAATGAAATTAATAATTATTACAATAATAAACAGTAAAAACCCAGCAAAAACGATCAATTTCAACAGAAAGAGATATGACTTCATGCCATAAAGTTCAAAAAGTGGCAGCCAAGCACAGAAACAAGATGCTAGTTCCATAGGCTTCTAACTCCTACCGCACTCCAAAGAAAGAATGCTGGGGAAGAGAGGTCAATTAATCTAACTCTGTGAGTTCTCAGGCTGAGAGCATAAGGCAGCAGGCCCAGGAAAAGTCAAGGAAAACAGCTCAGAGAAAAGGTGTCCCTAACCACTACTACAAATTCCACTGAGGCAGGAAGTGCCAGGGGTTAGCAGTGCCGAGGCCTGGACAGTGAGTGAAGGAAACTCAAAGCTGAAGGGCTTGAGGAGGATACGTTTCTGACAGGGTGATATTAACTCTGCTCATCAGCTGAGCTCTGTCCTGTTCCCCCCTTGTACCCTCAAGCTACAGAAGAGCAGGTAAGAAATATCAAGCTACCAAAATGGATTTCAGAAGGGAAGACATACAGGTATAAAATACGGTAGAAAGAGTGGAAAGGAGGATTTACCCGCACTACATCAGAAAAAAGTAGAAGGTCTCCTAGGCTAGCTGAACTATAATGAAATGATAGTAATGCACACACACAAATTAGCATAAATTAAAACAAATAATAAAGGCAAAAAGCCAAGCATTTATCTTGCTCCTGTTTATATAAACTGTATTTCAAGGGAACCAAACATTTGATGAGGGAAAATTCTCTGTAAGAATTACAGCTAATAAATGCAGAAGAAACGATGATAGGATTGAGGCAACGATCTTCAGCGGCTGTGAAAATTATTAGGTGAGAGGCCAATGAGGAACTTTTTAATGGGCAGATGAGGCTGACAACATCTGAACCCTGATCAATCTTATTTACCTCTGTGTCTGTTATTTTATTATGAAGTTTGTTTCAAACTAACAAAAACAAAAGGACAATAACATGTATCAAAAGATACACCAAGAAACCAGACTAAAGTGGCATCTGCATGGCTGAGAGCACTCCAGCGTGTTTTCTAAATCAAGCTGTCCTGGTTTACATATGCTCCTACAAACAGAGAAACAAAACACGGTTTAAAGTAATAAGAGTAGAAAGAGGAGAGAAGTAGGGATTCAGGAAAAACAGGTTTCAATACATTAAGTGCACAATCTTGGCCAAGCCACTCAAACTCTCAAGTGTGTTCATTCGTGTTAAAATAGGGTTAACTCCCACCTCACAAAATCATGGAAAATTTAAATTAAATAAGATTGAAAGTGCTCTTCTCATTTCATTCACTAACTCAAAAACTATTGAGTAAACAGCTAATCATGTAGCACGTACGTAACAAGATAGTTTTACTATAAGTGACTAAAAAGGGATTGAAATGAGTAATCAAATTCCAATTCGATCTAATTTAAACTTACCATAAGGGCTAAAAAAGTCACACATTTTAAGAGAGGCTTCATAATTAGTAACAAGCTCCTGGATTATAGAAATCTGTTAAAGAAACATAGTTTTAAAATTTAAAAATATTTTATGAAGGTACTTATACTTACTATGGGTTAGATTTGGAAACAATACGCAGCGTATTTCAGAACTATGAATTAACAAATTAACTAAACCACTAGGGTGTCTGCTTTTCCCCCCTCCCTGTGTGGGAGGAAAGTGAGAAAAAACACAGAAAATGTACTGCTCTCTTCATTAACAGTAAAACAGAAGCTCATAATTTCTCATCTCAATAAGTAGCTTCAGGTTTTGAAAGACAAATTATCACTAGTTACTACAAAACCTTTTTTTGACCAATAAACATATCTGTATAATTTATTATTATTAACAGTTAATTTATTTGCCTTTTGCTTCCCACTGTTATATTGTGAAGCTGTAAGCCATTATATATTCAGATTTTCTAAAATGCTACTCATCACAAAAAAGTCAAGTAAAATGATCCAAATCATACTCTAAGTTGACGGAAGTGGTTAAGTAAACTCCTAACTAGATGTTTAAACTACCTTTGTTTTTAGTGATCATTTTGACAGAATTTGCATTTCAATGCTCACTCAGGTACGAACGAAATATTATAAACCACACAGTAAATGTGCTATGCCCTGCGAGCACCAACAGCAACATGAATGAGAAGTGGCAGAAGAAAAAAAGGTGCTTACATGTATAGTTGGCTTTAAATGGCCACTGATGTTAACTGTTCAGAATGAATTAGAAAATATAACCATCTTATTTGTGAATTTCAAAAAAAAAAACAAAGGTCAAAAGTGAAGGAAAATCATTAAAAATTTTAACTGTATCTGACCAATATGATATTATTTTCATAGTGATAATGTTGAAAGTATTCTAATTTTTTAAAAATGGCCTTAATGCTACTAATACCTCCAGACACAAGGAAGATACAGACAGTGGAACAACAATAATAATAAGCCAGTAACTGTCACAAGTGCTTTACAAATATCATGTAGTAATTATATTAATAGTCAACCCTATATATGGCACTTACCATGAGCTAGGCACTGTTTTAAGTACTTTACTTGTATTAACTCAGCCTTAAAACAACCCTATGAAGTATGCACTATTAATAAACTTCATTTTACAGGCAATGGGAAAATAAATATAAGCTGCAAGTACACAATGGCGGAGCCAGAGTTCAACCCAAGCAACAAGGCTCCCGAGTTAAGCTTTTAACTGCTCTGCTCTCCCAGTCTTCAGTATACGGAGCATCGGTACAACTGCTCCGAAAAGGGGAATTCTCCTTGACTCACCGGGGTCCTGTCAGACTAGAGACTAACGGCAGCACAGGAACCTTTCCCCAGTCAGTTCTAGTGCACAAAACACCAAGTGGTGCGCATCAAATCGGCCAGACCGTGGAAAATACACTAAGTGCTTCCAAACTGAGGAGGAGTAAACTTTAAACACACACACACACACACACACACACACACACACACACACACACTGGGGGGACAACAGGGAGGGGAAACTGAGGAGGAGTAAACTTTAAACACACACACACACACACACACACACACTGGGGGGACAACAGGGAGGGGAAAGTTTGCCAGAGAGGGAAAAAAAGTAAGAGAAGGCTTAGGAGGGACAAACTTATGACACTCTTATGTGACATTAAGCAACACATTTCAAATACACATTTCCAAACTGAGTTCCCAAAGAATCTTAAAGAGTTCTTGAAATTTAAAGAAGTTTTCTTTTGTTTGATTGGGGGGAGGAGTGTGTTACAGAGGGACAAACTGGGCAGCCACCCAGCCTCTGGAGGAGTCCTAACTGTGTTATGTCTCAGGTCTCCACGTGCATTATGATCTCTAATATCAAATGCTGTATATTAATTATACCATTAAAAAAATTGTGATCTCCTACTTCAAGTTTGTAAACATTTATTACATGGGGGCCGCCCAATGGCCAAGTGGTTAAGTTCACACACTCCGCTTCGGCAGCCCAGGGTTTTGCCGGTTAGGATCCTGGGCATGGACACGGCACTGCTCGTCAAGCCATGCTGAGGCAGCATCCCACATAGCACAACCAGAAGAACCTACAACTAGAATATACAACTACGTACTGGGGGCCTTTGGGGAGAAGAAGAAAAAAAAGAAGACTGGCAACAGATATTCGCTCAGGTGCCAGTCTTTAAGAAAAAAACAAAATAAAGCATTTATTACAACAATATAAAATAAGCAAATATAAAATTAACAAAAGAGAGTTATTTCATTTACGAATCATGTTAGCATGTCTACAAAAAAACTAAAAAGATTTGAAAAGTCTGAGTGAAATCAAAAATGACTGATTTGCTTATTATTGTCAGCAGCCCTGGTAAAAGGCAGAAACTAAGAATCTGTTCTTAAAACAATTACAGGTTTTCTTACCTAAATTCACTTACCTACCTACTACTAAAATAAAGTCTGAAACATTGCTTACTATTTTGTGAAAAGTGGGATGTTAGACATTTTATTTTCAGATAAACAATTATTTTCTTTCTAGGCCTCTTTATGAACTAACCAAAACGTACTGTAGTTTCACTGCCAGTGAGGAACAGACCATGTATCCACAAAGTCCTAATCAGATTTTGGTATTTATGGCTACAAAAGAAACCTCTTCGTGCATTCCATGTAACACAAGATGGTATGATTTAATTAATTTAATTTTGAATCCAAATTAGAACCCTGCTCCACAAAGTCACAGGGTATCATGTCCATAAAGCCACTGACCATCCTACTGACACCAGTCAAAAAACAAAAAAAAGACCAAATTAAAACACTTCTCAGGCCTACATATCTTTGTGATATGATGCTACATCATATGGCATAATTTTCTATAGAAAGGCAAAAGGGAAATAGATGGGACTATACATTAATAATGAGGAAAAATATGTAAATAACATAAAAAAACAGACCACAAAAAGAATTTACACACATTATGACTTCACTAAAATACATATACATAAATACATTATCAATAAAAACATTACCAAATAATTAGGATAGTAAAATATGGGTACATTCTTTCAAAAAACAATAATGCTGTATTGTTTTAATAATAAGACTTTTAAAACAAAGATTGTTAAAAAACAATGTTTCTTAAAATCTGAATAAACCTACAACTAGTAAGGAGATTGAATGAGTAATCAAAAATCTATTAACAAAGAAAACCCTGGACCCAATGGCTTCACTGGTGAATTCTACCAAACATTTAAAGAACCAATGCCAAAGTTTTCCCAAAAAACAGAAGAGAAGCAAACACTTCCAAATTCATTTTATGAGGCCAGCATTACTCTGATACCAAAGCCAGAAAAAGACACCATAAGAAACTACTGATCAATACCCCTGATGACTATGGATGCAAAAATCCTCAACAAAATACTAGAAAACAGAATTCAGCAGCATACTAAAAAGATTATACACCATGACCAACTGGGATTTATTCTGGAATGCAAGGATGGTTCAACATATAAAAATCAAGGTAATATGCCACATCAACAAAATGAGGGGAAAAAAAAAAACTATCATCTCAATTGATGCAGAAAAAGCATCTGACAAAATTCAACATCCTTTCACTATAAAAACACTCAACAAACTAGGATTAGAAAGATACTACCTCAATATAATGAATGCCATCTACAAAAGACCCACAGTGAATATATCAAATAATGAAAGACAAAATGTTTCTACTAAGATCAGGAATGAGGCAAGGATGCCCACTTTCACCACTTCTATTCAACACAGTTCTGGAAGTTCTAGACAAAGCAATTAGGCAAGAAAAAGAAATAAAAGGCATCCAAACTGGAAAGGAAGAAGTAAAAATATCTGTTTGCAGATGATATGACCTTTCCTACAGAAAATCCTAATCACACCACAAAAAAACTTTACAACTAATAAACAAATTCAGCAAAGTAGCAGGATACAAAGTCAATATGCAAAAATCTGTTGCATTTCTATACACAAATAATGAACAACCTGAAAAGGAAATTACAAAAACAACTCCATTCACAATAGCATCAAAAAGAATAAAATACTTATGAATTAACCAAGGAAATGAAAGACTTGTACAATGAAAACTACAAAACATTGCTGAAAGAAATTTAAAAAGACATAAATAAACAGAAACACATCCCATGTTCATGGATTGGAAGACCTCTTATTAAAATGTGAGTACTACCCAAAGATATCTACAGACTCAATGCGATCACTATCAAAATCCCAATGACTTTTTTTTTCAAATAGAAAAACTCATCCTAAATTCACATGGAATCTCAAGGGACCCGAAATAGCCAACGCAATCTTGAAAAACAAGCACAAAACCAGAGAACTCACATCCTGATTTCAAAACTCACTACAAAGTTATAGTAATTAAAACATGTGGATGAAAACTGACAGAGACTAATGGAATAAAAGAGCCCAGAAACAAACCCTCGCATATGTGGTCAAATGATTTTTGACAAGGGTGTCAAGACCACTCAATGGGGAAAGGGCAGTCTTTTCAACAAATGGTGAGGGGAAAACTAGATATCCACAGGTAAAAGAATGAAGCTAGACCCTTACCTAAAACCATAAACAAAAATTAACTCAAAATGGATCAAGGACCTAAAGGTAGGACCTAAAACAATAAAACATATGACAAAAGCTTCATGACCTGGATTTGGCAATGATTTCTTGGATATGATACCAAAGGCACAGGTAACAAAAGAAAAAATAAACAAACTGGACTTATTGAATATTTTTAAATTTTGTGCATCAAAAGATCACTCAGAGTAAAAAGGCAACCCACAGAATGGCAGAAAGTATTTGTAAATCATGTATCTGATAAGGGGTTAATATCCAAAATATATAGAGAACTCCTAAAACTCAACAACGACAAAAAACTCTATTCACAAGTGGGCAAAAGACATTTCTCCAAAAAAGACATACAAATCAGCAAATGAAGAGATGCACAACATCACTAATCATTACAGAAATGCAAATCAAAACTACAATGAGATACGACTTCACCCTCAGAGGATAACTATTATCAAAAAAACAGAAAACAACAACTGTTGATGAAGACGTAAAGAAACTGGAACTCTTGTGCACTGTTGGTGGGAATATAAAATGGTACAGCTGTTACGGAAAACAGTTTGGCGGTTTCTCAAAAAATTTACAAAAGAATTACCAAATGATCCAGCAATTCCATTTCTGGGTATATAGCCAAAAGGATTGAAAGCAGGGACTCAAAGAGGTATATGTACACCCATATTCATAGCAGCATTATTCACATTAGCCAAAACGTGGAAGCAACCAAAGTGTCTATCAACAGATGAATGGATAAGCAAAATGTTACCACATACGATAAAATATTTTTAAGCCTTAAAAAGGAAGGCAATTCTGCAATATGCTACAAGATGAGTGAACTTTGAGGACATTATGCTAAGTGAAATAAGCCAGTCACAAAAAAGACAAATACTGTATGATTCCACTTAGAGACACTTAGGGTAGTCAAAATAATAAAAACAAAAAGTATAATGGTGGTTGCCAGAGGCTGGGAGAAGGGGAAAATGGGAAGTTACTGTTTAATGCATACAGAGGTTCAGTTCTACAAGATGAAAAGTGTCATGGCGATGGATGGTGGTGATCGTTGCAGAACAATGTGAATGTATTTAATACCAGTGAACTGTACACTTAAAAATGGTTAAGACAGTGAATTGGATGTTGTGTATTTTACCACAATTAAAAAAAATAAAACAAGGGGCCAGCCCAGTGGTGTAGCAGTTATGTTCATACATTCTGCTTCAGCGGCCCAGGGTTCACCAGTTCAGATCCTGGGCATGGACGTGCAGACTGCTTATCAAGCCAAGATGTGGGAGGTGTCCCACATGTAAAATGGAGGAAGATAGGCAAAGATGCTAGCTCAGGGCCAATCTTCCTCAGCAAAAAGAGGAGGGTTGGTGGCAGATGTTAGCTCAGGACTATCTTCCTCAAAACAAACAAACAAACAACCAGTGGTTCTTAAAATGTGCTCCTCAGACCATGAACATCATCAATACTGGCATTAGCATCACCTGGTAATTTGTTAGAGATGTAAATTTTGGGACCAAGCCCCAGATTTACAGAATCAGCGATCTGTTTTTAGCAAAACCCTCTTGTTAATTCTGATACACACACTAGAGTTTGAGAACTGAGGGGGTGGCCCAGTGGTGCAGTGGTTAAGTTCACACGTTCCACTTCTCGCTGGCCCGGGGTTTGCCAGTTCAGATCCCGGGTGCAGACATGGCACCACTTGGCAAAAGCCATGCTGTGGTAGGCATCCTACATATAAAGTAGAGGAAGATGGGCATGGATATTAGCTCAGGGCCGGTCTTCCTCAGCAAAAAGAGGAGGATTGGCAGTGGTTAGCTCCGGGCCAATCTTCCTCAAAAAAAAGAGGGAAAAAAGAACTGAGAAAAATATTGCAAAAAGACTACTACTATAAAGCAAAATTAACGGTAATAGACACTTTTGTGTGCGTGTGTGTGTGAGGAATATTAGCCCTGAGCTAACATTTGTGCCAATCTTCCTCTATTTTATATGTGGGATGCTGCCACAGTATGGCTTGATGAGCAGTGTGTACGTCCACACCCAGGATCCAGACCTGCAAACCCTGGGCCACCAAAGCAAAAATTGCAAGCTTAACCACTACACCACCAGACCGGCCCCAGTTATAGACATTTTTAATGCACCTTGACCAATACCACGCCATCAATCTCACTTAGAATATCTGTAAGTTAAAAAACTTTCCAGGTCTAGAAATTCAGTCCTCAAGTTGTTCAATTTATGGAAGCAAAAATTTTCTCATGAACTTATAATGCCATCTACTGGCAGTTGCAAAAACTGCAGCTGAAGTATGTTTTCAATAAGGGTCTCTCTGCATCTGTAAGGGTGAAACATTTTTAAAGTCAGTTTAATAATAAAAGTACAACATATATTGAAGTTACGTATAATTCTACATAAAGACATATAAATACTACTGAATAAAAAAGATCTCCAGCTTTAGAACTTCAAAACAAGATTTGATTGAGGAAAAATCAAGATAATGTAAAGTCCACATGAAATCTCCTAAATAAAAGAACCGCAAAGAACATCGGCTTTCCTGGTTCGTTAGGCATATTTCTTGAATCTAAAAAATTTATATTAAAGTCACTAACTCAAGAGTTAAGCGAATAATTCAATTTTCCAAATCTGTCTATGAAAGTTAAGTTTAAGGAGTTTTACTCAGGTATAAGGACCCATCATACTTCAAGTCTACCTAGAATTTATGTCTCAGCTCAACTCCTTTCTTGTAAAACTTAACATGTAATGACTATCCTTCTTGAAAATAATATTTTGCCACTGCCATTTAAAATCAAGAAAACCAATCTACTAAGTTAGTTATCTAAGATCACAATAAAAACTTAAAGCCTTGGGGCCAGCCTGGTGGCATAGTGGTTAAGTTCGCAAGCTCTGCTTTGGCAGCCCGGGATTCGCAGGTTTGGATCCTGGGCACGGACCTACACACATCAAGCCATGCTGTGGCAGCATCCCACACAGAAAACAGAGGAAGACTGGCATAGATGTTAGCTCAGGGTCAACCTTGCTCACCAAAAAAACCCAAAAAACAAAAAAACACCGAACTTAAAGTCTCCAAAAGGACAGCTTAAGTTATACAGCCAAAATTCTATGAACTGAAAAATTTCCAAATTCAACCACCTTATCCTAATTTAAGTATTTTCTTCTATAGCTATATTTGATCAAGACTGAAGCAGCTTTATTTTTGTTAACAAAATCTAACCTGGGCAAATATTGTGACTACTATAGATAATTTCCTAAATCATGATGATTGATCAGCTTTTCTTATGTACAAGTTAAAAGAATCCTTTATTAACCTTAAAGACAAAGTGCTACAACACCACATCTGATACACAATTTTTCACAATATAGACACAAATCACATGCTTAAAATGTTACTGTGACACGAAAGTCACTGAAACTATCTTTTCATTTTTTTACCCAAACTGGAAAACTAAAAGCACAACAGTTTATTGACAAGGACCAAAACTGCTGGATTAATTTCCAATAAAAGTACAATTAGTAGTGACAATTTTGGTTTCGAAGGAGCTAGTTCCGGAGATAAGTTGTCCAAGAACTAAGACACTAAAACGAAAACAAGTAATTTCTTGCAGAGATGAAGTGTGAGGAACAGGAGTGGTGAGAGAATAACCAGTTCTTGAACACCTTTCTCTGAATCAAACACTTTACAAACTTTATCATTTAATTAAAACACACACCAACTCTTTAACTATTATTTTCCCCAACTTCATGATCCAGAAACAGATTTAGGTAATTGCTCAAGCAAAGAAGTGATGGAGTTAGGATTCCAAACCAGACCTGATTTCAAAGCAATGCTCTTTTCCCTGCACGGTATTTGCCAAAGTGTGATACACATGGTGAAACACAAGATGATTATAGTTAACTCACCGACTAAAATTTTTAATTTTTATTTTATGTTTTATAAAAAATAAACTAGCATAAACCTGTGCTTTTTATGAAAAACAAAAAAGCAATCAAACTCAGTGAAAAAACAAATTATAGGTGTTCCCCAGCAACAACAGCCAAATGATTCAGTACTTCCCATAGAAACACCGCAATGAAGTTTATGACGACTCTCTCTTTCTTCACTGAACACGAGGCCAAGTTTTCGATCACTCTTTGTACCTCCTGTCACCGGTTTCTAGAGAGCACACATAGCTCCGCCCGTTCTTTAACTACAGGAGGATCTAGGTCTGTTTTCATAGTATGGGCAGATTATCACACGAAAGAAAGGTCTCCTGCGAAACAGCCTACCTTCTCTTCCTGTGAGTGGACAGTCATTTACTTTCTGTTGAGACATCTGACACTTCATCTAGTCAGAATCTCATCAAGTACTCAATTTCCAGGATGTTTTAAGTTACTCCTATTCAGTACACCTGTGTACTGATAGCCAGCTTCAACGGAATCAGATGCACCTGTAACAACCCAGGCAAACCTTAATGACGACCGTCCTTACTCAAGAGTCTTACACTCACAGGGAATGTCTACAGAAGAAAACTAGGAAGTCACATCCATTATAGGTGAAAATAGAAGTCCAAAATTAATTTGCAGAGTCATTTTGGTTTCTTTTATAACACATGCACACACCAACATGCATAACCTGTAGCCTTGACAGTTGAATTAAAATTAAATAAAAACTGATTTCACTATCTTTTTTTGTACAAATACAAATCTTTATTCTTAAACCTGTTTTTCTCACTCAAATCAGTAAAGAAAAAGATACAAGTACAGAACACTAAGAACATGTTAGAAAAAGGACACTAAAAAAGACAAGCAAATTAAACCTAAAACAAGTAGAAGATTAGACTGGAAATTAACGAAATAGGAGGGGAAAACAATCGGCAGACCTAAAACTTGGTACGCTGAAAAGACTAACAAAATGAGCAAATCTTTAGCTAGACTGACCAAGAAAAAAAGACTCACATTGTTAAAATTAAAAAGAGAAAAGACATTACTACCGACTTTACAGAAATAAAATGATTATAAAGGAACATGGATGATTATATGCCAATATTTGATAACAGATGAAATGGACAAATTTCTAGAAACACAAATTTCAGAATCCAGGTCAAGAAGAAATAGAAAATATGAGTAAACCAAAAACAAGTAAAGAGTTTGAATAGGTAATCAAAAACTACCCACAAAGTCCAGGCCCAGATGGCTTCAACTGGTAAATTCTACCAAACATTTAACACCAATACTAATTCTTCACAAACTTTTCAGAAAAAAACAGAACAGGAGAGAACACCTTCCAACTCATTGTAAGGCCATTATTATCCTGATACCAAAACCAGACAAAGACATCACAAGAAAACTACAGACAAGTATCTCTTAGGAATAGAGATGCAAACATCCTCAATAAAATACTAGCAAATTGAATCTAGCAACACATAGAAAGTATTATACACCATGATTAAGTGGGTTTTATCACAGCAGTAACAGGTTGGCTTAACATGTGAAACTCAATTAATGTAATACATCATATCAATAGAATAAAACCCAAAAAACACATGATCATCTCATCAGACACAGAAAAAGCATGTGACAAAACTCAACACCCTCCCACAATAAAAACACTCAACAAACTAGGAATAGAAGGGAATTTCCTCAAAGTTATAAAACGCATATATGAAAAATCCATAGTTAACATAATATTTAATGGAGAAAGACTAGATGTTTTCCTCCTAAGATCAAGAACAAGAGAAAGAAGCCTCTCTCATCACTCCTATTCAACACTGTACTGGAGGTTCTGGCGAGGACAATTAGTCAAGGAAATGAAAACAAAACAAAATGGAAAGGAAGAAATAAAACTTTCTATTTGCAGATGACATGATCTTACACATAGGAAATCCTAAGAATCCATTACACCAACTATAACAACTAATAGACGAGTTCAGCAAGGTTGCAGAATACAAGATCAATCTACAAAAATCAACTGTATTTTATATACTAGCAATGAACAATCTGGAAATGAAATTAAGAAAATAATTCCATCTAGAATACCATAAAAAAAATAAAATACTTAGGAATAAGTTTAACAAAAGATGTACAAGACTTGTATACTGCAAACTCCAAAAAAGTGCTGAAATTAAAGAAGATCTAAATAAACGGAAAGACATCCAATGTTCATAGATTGAAAGATTTAATATTGTTAAGATGGGAATATGTCCCATAGTGATCTACAGATTCAATGCAATCCCTATTAAACCCCAGATGGCTTCCCTGTAAAAACTGAAAAGCTGATCCTAAAATCCAAACACGAATAAAAGGAATCCTGAACGGCCAAAAGAATCTTGAAAAAGAACAAACTAGGAAGATTCACACTTCCTAAATTTAAAACTTACTCTAAAGCCAAAGTAATTAGGGCAGTGCTGTACTAGCGTAATAACAGATGTACAGATCACTGGAATAGAACTGAGAGTCCAGTAATGAATGCTCACATTTACAGTCAGTTTATTTTCAACAAGGCTGCCAAGACCTTTCAACAGAGAAAGAACAGCCTTTTCAACACACAGTGCTGGGAAACTGGAAAGTAACATGCAAAAGCAGGAAGGAGGACTCCTACCTCACACCACATACAAAAATGCTCTCAAAATGGATTGAAGACCTCAATGTAAGAATTAAAAGTATACAACTCAGAAGTAAATGTGTAAATCTTCATGACCTTGGATTTGGAAACAGTTTCTTAGATATGACACAAAAGCACAAAAAACAAAAGGGAAGGAAGATAAACTGGACTTAACCAAAACTAAAAACTTTTGTGTGTCCAAGGATACTTTCAAGAAAGTGAAAGACAACCCAAAGAATGGTACAAAATATTTTCAAATTATACCTCTCAAAAGGAACTTGTATCTAGAAGATAAAAAGAACTCTTACAATTCAATAATAAAAAGACAACCCAATTAAAAACTGGCAAAGAATCTGAATTGACATTTCTCCAAAGAAGATATACATATGGCCAATAAGCACATGAAAAGATGCTCAACATCATCAGTCATCGGAGAAATGCAAACCAAAGCCACAAAGAGATAGCACTTCACGCCCACGAGAGTGGCTATTAATCACACATAACAAGTGGATCGTCGGTGAGCATGTCTAGAACTCAGAATACTCATACACTGCTTGTGGGAGGGTGAAATGGTAAAGGCACTTTGGAAAACAGTCTGGTAGTTTTTTAGAAGTTTAAACATAAAGGTAGCATTTGACCTAACAATTCCAATCCTGGGTAGATACACCCAAAAGAAATGAAAACATGTACATGCAAAAACTTGTGCAGAAATGTTCATGGCACCATTATTCATAATAACCAAAAGGTAGGAACAACCAAAATGTTCATCACCTGACAGATAAAATGTGGTATAGCCATAAAATGGGATATTATTTGGCCATAAAAGGGAGTGAAATACTCACTCATCCTACCACATGGATGAAAATATTATGCTAGGTAAAAGAAGCCAGAGAAAAAAAGGCCACATATTGTATGATTCTGTTTGTACAAAATGTCCAGAATAGGCAAAACCACAGACAGAAAGTACACCAGTGGTTGCCTAATGCTGGGGGGATGGAGCTTCTTTTTGGGGTGATGAAATTTTCCAAAATTACACTGTTGTGATGGTTGCAAAACTCCAAATATACTAAAAATCACTCAATTGTACACTTCAAATAGTTAAATGTTATGGTATGTCTCAATAAAGTTAACAAGAACAATGAAAAACACTGGGAGGAAGGTACTGGTATCTAGTTGGTAGAGACCAAGGACAGGCTAAATATCCTATAATGCACAGGTCAGGCCCCTATGACAAAGAATTATCTAGCCCAAGATGTCAATAATGGAATTCTCTGTTGTGGGGGGCTGTCCCGTGCACTGCAGAATGTTTAGCAACACCCCCGCCTCTACTCGTTAGACGTCAGTAGCACACCCTCACAATGGTGACAATCAAAAACGTCTCCAGACAGTACAAAATGTCACCTGGGGGACAAAATCCCCTTTCCCACCCACCCCTGAGAAGCACTGCTCTAGGGGAAGAGGACTTTCCATACTGTTTCTAAAGCAGTAGACGACTTTCTACAATAAAAATAAAGATCAACAAATTTGGTTACATTAAATTTTTAACTTCTTTATGTCAAAAAAAAAATCTCCATAGAAAAGCAAACACAAGAAGGGAAAATATTTAACAGAACCTAATGCTGGTGAGGGCCCAGTGAACCTGTCACATACACTGGTTCAATACAAACTGGTGTCTACAATCCTAGAGAAACCAATGTATCAGTGTTTATCCAAGAACCACAAAATGTTCATACCTTTTACTCACTAATTTATTCTGAGAATTTATGAGAAGGAAATAATCCTAAGTAAAGCTATGTGTACAACGATACTTAAGATATTTTTTTAACAGTGAAAACTTGAAAAATGGAAGTTCAACACGGAGGTATGATTTTATAAAAGACTGCAGTCATTTAAAAAGGAAGATAATGAAGACTATACAATAACACATTAAATGCTCATGAAATTGCCAGGGGAAAAGGAAAAGCAAAATTTTTTCATCAAAATTACTACAGCTACATATATACACCACAAATAAATTCACAAAGAAAAGAACCTTGAAAGGAATTACACAAAAAATGCTCTCAAATAGTGCATTCACAATTTAAAATGCTGGAGACATTTTTAAAATATTTTTTTGCAATTGTACTATATCGTGACTTCAAAAGATTATTTTATTTTCATGCTACCTGACATGAATTATTCTTCAAGACTTGGAAAGTTACAAAACCCTGTTTATCAGACTTAACATTTTTTTTTCCTTAAGATTTTATTTTTCCTTTTTATCCCCAAAGCCCCCTGGTACATAGTTGTATATTTTCAGTTGTGGGTCCCTCTAGTTGTGGCATGTGGGACGCCGCCCCAGGTTGGCCCGATGAATGGTGCCATGTCCGCACCCAGGATCTGAATCGACAAAACTCTGAGCCCCCGAAGCGGAGCATGCAAAATCAACCACTCGACCACCCGGCCAGCCCCAAGACTTAACCTCTTTGAAATCCTTCCTTGAGAGTTAAAATGCAGCCCTTGCTAAAAGTCAGGACTAACTGCTGGTTAGAAATGTGCAAATTTTAAAATGCCCTTATGAGGATTCACAGATGTATCTGGCCAAAATTATTTGAGAGATATTTCCCATACTTGTAAATTTTTTCCCACTATACTAAGTTCTGATGACTTGAACTGAATTTTCTGCAGTTTAATTCAATTCTCAAAAGCACTTGGTAAACATTCCTGGTGTGTGCTTAAAAATTAATACTAAAGAGATGTCAAAGATTCCCATATAAATTAATGCATTCTCAGTGCCTTCTTTAAAAATGCAATTTCCACACTTTATAAAGTACCAACAAACGCTTAACACCTTTATGATGGTAACTTTGGATCAATATTGGAGGGATCTGAAAACGTCTACGCCCCTTGTGAAAACTGAGAAACCCCGTGAGAACTCAGCGAAAGCCTAAAAGGAACCTAGTCTTTAACGAACACTGCATTCACTTGTTGGTGCGACACAGTGCGACAAAAGCAGCGTGCTAATTCACATATGTAAGTTCTTTATGACCTTTCATCTCACCTTTCTTCTCTGTCACCCTTGCCAAAAAGAGTAAGAGAGGAATTCTGGCGAACACTAATTTAAATAACATACAGAAGTTATTGGTAGGCGCTGCTATGTGTTTTCATATGAACCAATCACTGTTTCTCAAAAAATTCATAGCACTGCCATTACAGTCAAATAAAGCATACTACAGACATCAAAGAACTGTAAGATTTTTTAAAGGTAAATGACATTTTTACTAATCAAGTACTAGATATTATCAGTTGTTCCTTTCAGTTTACAAAAGCTGCTGCCACAGGGAAGAAAGTGCCAATCAGTTATACCTAACATAGACCTTGGTTTCAATATTTTACTATTCAAATTATTGCTAATTTACAAATAATTACGGGTCAAAGCTAAATAAAGTGGGAGAGGTTGAACAAAAAATATTTTGGCATTTTTTTCTTTTTTTAAAAATTATTGGCAGCTGAGCTAACAACTGTTGCCAATCTTTTTTTTTTTCCTCCTTCTTCTCCCCAAGTCCCCCAGTACGTAGTTGTATATTCCAGTTGTAAGTGCTTCTGGTTGTGCTACGTGGGACGCCGCCTCAGCGTGGCCTGATGAGTGGTGCCGTGTCCACGCCCAGGATCCGAACCAGGGAAAGCCTGGGCCGCTGAAGCGGAGTATGCAAACCCAACCACTCAGCCACGGGGCCAGGACCTATTTCAGCATTTCTAATAAAATCTTTTCCTTATCAACTAGTAACTTTCAAAAACTCTGACTACAGAACAGAACACAAGATTTCAGACCTTTAATAAATAAGAAGTAATGCTTACAAATATTTTGTTTTCTATTAACTTTTAATTTTCTAATTATCTTTCTAGTTTAAGACCAAGTGCCTATTTTCTAATTTTTAAAGGCAGAAAGTAGTATTCTCTTTATTCAAGAACTAGCTAAAACTACATTTATTAAAATGTAGCCTATTTGTTAAAAGTAATAGTACTAAATGACATTTTACTGGTGCACTAACTCAATTATCCATGCTCTAACTTTAAAAGCACGCATAACAAATTAAAAAATCCACTATCATACTATAAAATAATAGATAGTTAATCATGAACTAGTTAAATATAGACCTCTGGTGACAATACGTCAAATTTAAAATCCCACTAGAAAAGTATAGCCATTAAAAACAACTTTTTTCATCTTAATGCTTTTAGAAAGCCTTTACACTCTTGGAAATCTCACAGATTGACATTTCCTGTGATAGTACTTATACCATATGCATATAATTTCAGTTTATTATTAGACTAAGGTGATTAACATTACTAGAATGGAGAAAATAATTAAATCATAGCATATTCTTCACATGGAAATCTTTCTATAATAATTAAGTTAGTAAAAAGAATATAACAAAATAGAATAAAGACCAAATTTTACCTTTTCTGTATTGTAATATAAAGATTTCAAAGTAGTAAACAAGGGTGGGCAGCCTTTACTGAAGTTAACCCTCAGGAACTTATCGATCAGGTCTCTAAATTTTTCACCTGGAAACAAAAGTATACCTTGTTATACTTCAATTAATGTAAACGGTTTTCAAAACGACTTTATAAACAAAGATAAAACTCCCTCAAAAACAATGATCCCCCTCTCCAATTTTAAACCCAAAAACTCAGCATTATTTCTTGTTTGTTACCAATAAGGAGTATAACACCAAATATCTCAGTTGGCAACTACATTTTTTCCCTAGATCTAGGTTCAAATTATCTTCAAGGAACACTTCGAAAGATAGGTAAACAAGATGACTGCACAGCTTTGAGTAAAGGTAACCTACTATCCATTGTGAACAGTCCCACAGCAAGTATCTGTCCCAATGTCACTGACCAGCACAGACTCAGTCCTGTCTGCAGACAACTCATAAAGCACTCTGCAGACTACAGAAAGATTCTACTGCAATCAGCACCACATTCAAGTAGCAGCCAAAATATCTTTTTAAACCCTAAAGTGGTATTTACAAATGTTTTCCAAATCAACTAGCAATTTACTTCAACATTCATTCATCCCACAATCATCTATCCAGCACCTACGCATGTGCCAGGCACTGTTCCAGGTAGTACAGAGATAGCAGTGATTAAAACCAATTTTTTTTTTTAAATCCTGCCCTCATGGAACCTAACACTCTAGTGAGTGAGATAGACAATAAGCAAAACAACATGTGTTAGACACTAGACAGAGCCCTGGAACATTCTAACATCAGAATTAAAACAAATACCCTGGGACTGGCCCTGTGGTGTAGTGGTTAAGTTCTCGGTGTACTCAGTTTCCGCGGCCTGGGTTCACAGGTCGGCATCCTGGACCCAGCCCTACACCACTCGTCAGCCATGCTGAGGCAGCAACCCACATACAAAATAGAGGAAGACTGGCACACATGTTACCTCAGGGCTAATCTTCCTCAAGCGAAAAAAAAGGAAGACTGGTAACAGATGTTAGCTCACGGCTAATCTTTCCCACCAAAAAAATATAAATAAATAAATACCCTATTTGCAACATCAGTAAATAATTATTATTCTTACATCTTTACCAAAAAATTTTGGTGTCATTTTTTGAAAGCAGAAAAAAATTGAAAAAATTTTAATTTTAAATACAAAGGTTCTAACTCAGATAAATGAACTTTTTGACAGTAATAGTTAATATATAATGACATGGATTTGCCCACTCACTTAAAAAAAGATATGTCATGAATGTTAACCTGAAGTAAGACTACCAAAATGACCTCTTAAGGTTTCTTTATGAATCACAACACTTCACTAAAAACCAAGCAACCCAAAGTGTTTGTTTTTATTTGTTGTGACTGACAGTGTTGAACAAAACATGCATACTCAATAAAATTAGATGTCATAAAAATTTGAAAGAGAAATTTAAATTTTATTGAGTAGAAAATTTATCAAATATAAAAACAGGTTCAACATTTGTTAACTCTATTATAAAGACTGATTTCAGATAATCTCTCAGCTTTGTATCAGAGGAAGTGCTGGAAAGATTTGACCTCTGAAACTAATTTTGATTTTTAAGGAAGTAATGATGTGTATTTAACTCAGAGTGAAGATTTGTGTTGTCTTGGTATACTTTGTACATGATCTTTCAAAAATCACAGGTTACTTAGGGGAATGCATAAACCTCCACTTACTTTGTATGTGACGTTGGGCAAAATAACTTGTCCACTAAAAACCTTTCTCCACCCTAAGATGAGGATACTATCATCAGCCTCTAAAGTACTCTTATATGGCTCAAACAAGCTGGTAGCATATAGCAGGAAGCAGAGTGCCTGGCACACGGTAACCACTCAACAGATGTCTTGATTATCTGACAGCTATTGTATTTCTACAGGTAAGAATCTTTTGCTATCATCTACTGAGAAAACAAGCATTTTATCTTCATGTCAGGACCTTACATTTTATCTTTACTTTGGGCTCCTCTTCTTGGTCAACTTTCTCAGTCTATTCAGATCATACTGGTAGATTTTATTTAAAAGACAATATACTCAACTCTCAATTATCCACAATACTGAAAGCCTCTCCTCTCACTAAACTGTCACTTAGACTGGACAGCTCCAAGAACAAATGAGGAAGCTCCTACCTGCTGACAGCACTGAACTCTAGACACTGAATTCCAGTTAAGTGAAAAGGAAAAGCAGGTGCAGAGCAATCTATGTCAACACCTTCGTACAGAAAGGGGAGGAAAAAAGCAAACTATGCACAAACTCCCCAAACGCATTTTTGTTTGTATATGCACAATGTATTTCTGGAAGAACACACCATCTACTGATAACAATGGCTGTCTCTAGAGAAGTAAACTTGGTGGCCAGCGGACAGAGACAGAAAAAAGATCTTTCACTTTAAAACTCTTTTGTATCCCTTTACCTGGAACTGTATAAATGTACTATCTAAACAAGAAGCCTACATTCAGTTACTCAACTGCTCAGTCCACACTATACCCCGAAATTACTTACTATTTACACATCTCACAACGTTTTCTTTAGGTATAAGAAAAACTCTTTCACGAAACAAATAACCTCCCTTCTTCCTAGTTATTGTTAAACAATTCTTTAGTACTCCCATAGTCTTTCCTTTGGGGGGTAAAAAGACCATCAATCATTATGTGTCTGTTCAGTATTACAGCTTACAAAACAGGTTATCTGACTACACAGATGCTATGCTAATTCTTCTCCAGATGTGTAGCATAGATTCACACAAAACTGATGTCTCAAAATTCATTGCTAAAATAATGAACATAAACAGCAAGATCACACTGTATCTGACTCACTGGAAATTTATTCTAAATATCGGAGCATGTCCTCACTACAAAAAAGAAATGATAATTATGTGACCTGACGGAGGTGTCAGCTAACACTGGGGTGGTAATAACATTGCAATATATAAATGGATCAAATCAGTATGTTGTACACCTTATGAGTGACATATAACATTGTGTAAGTCTACCTCACTAAAAAATAAAAAAAAAAATAATCCAAAGAAACAAAAATAAAATAATGGAGCAAAATTTGATTAGCATTCTATGTTTAATACACTGGATTATCTCCTTCCCTCTCCCTCCTCCCTTGGTCAGTGAAGACTAAGAGAACACGATGAATCAGATAGTTATTTTGAGAAGTACCTGTATCCCTGCATTATCTGCACAGCACTTAATATTTTAGGCTGCTAGAGAATCTCCCCAGGACTTCTGCTGTGTTCACTACTCTGTAGATAATAAACCTTTTTAACCAAAAACTAGAAAGCCCTTTTCAAAACTCATCTTGCATTCTCAAGTTCCATCATGTTTCTTGAAAAAGACCTTAGTGCTTTTGATAATGCCAAGATACCTTTCCTATTACACAAAAAAATATTTCTAGACAGGCAAAAAAACTTCATGAAGTATTCAGCTTTTGCACAAGTACAAGTATTTGCACGATTTTATACAGGCTCACTGGAGCTCTGTAAATACATGTATGTTAGTACCTCACAGTGATGTTGACCTTGAACCCATGCCATCAGCCCCCTCAAGTGAGACCTATTCTGTAAAAAGATCCCTTTAGCATTTCAAAGCCAGAATGTCCCACAAAGTCCACACAGATTCCACTTTAACCTAAATTGTGCTTTAAAATCAATAGTTGATTCTAAGTTATCTTTCAGTAAAAATGTATTTCCTATCATGTACTGAGGGCTTTTAGAAAACTTTAGCGACTATGAACATAAATCCAGGCAGGGTAAATTTGAAGTTCCATGTTCCATAAAGGAATAAAAGAACTAAGAAGTCTTGTCTGTAATCTTAAAGTTAAATGAAGTTTCTTTCTTTTCCTTAAGAGGCACATGAATGCATTTGAAAGCTCCAAACTAAGCGAATATCTCCAGTCACATTGTGAAACACAAGACATATCCTGAGACAGATTAAAAAAAAAAAGTCAGACACAAAAGGCTACCTATGGTATAATTCCATTTATATGAAATGTCCAAAACAGGCAAATCCATAGGTACAGACAGTAGATTAGTGGTTGCCTGGTGCAGGTGGGGGACAGGGGGCGGGGGAGTGGGAGTCACTGCTAATGGGTGTGAGGTTTCTTTTCAGAGTGATGAAAATTTTCTGAAACCAGATAGTGAGGATGGTTGCACGATTCCACGAATATACGAAAACGCTAAGTTACACACTTTACCAAGTGAATTTTATGGTATGTGAATTGTATTTCAAAAAGCTGTTATTTTACAAAAAAAGGAGATATAGAAATGTGAGCCCAAGCACCTTCCATAAAACACTTTTCTAGGGAAACACTCCTCCCTGCACAACACAGCCTGTCTTGGAAATTCACGATGCATCTATTACAGGTTCTGGGAAGTCCTGCAGAAACCTGACTGATCACGTTTAAACCAAAGCCTCCCAAAGTCAGGGAACTGACGAACACCTGGGTCCACCAGCACCCTCCTCCTCCAGCCTATTAACATCCACTTAGACGTAATGGTCCCCAGAAGACATTAGGGGATCTGCTCTCAGTCTTTCACAAAGCCAAACAAGAGAAGATCAGAAGGCACTGGTGGAAAATGAATTTTTAAAATAAATTTGTATCTGCTTCTAATCCAATACATTTCTAAGAGACTTTTCATATATTTTAAAAGTTAGTCAACTAAAAACTTTCAATTTTCATGAATCTTTTGATAAAAAGAAAATTAGAAGACAATTGTTTAAACAAACATTTCCATTGTAAATGAGAATTCATTAGAAAATATACTCCCTGCTCACCCCATGCCTAGATTTTTAAGTTATATCAGTTTTCTAGGGTCTGACTTGTATCAAAAGACATGCCAGAAGTCCCAATAAGTAATACATAATCTATAGTACTTTCAACTAAAGATAAAGACAATTTTAAGAAAAATGGCACAATTTTCTATAAAATCATCAAAGATATTAACTATCTGAAGAGCTAATATACTCTTTAGCTCCTATACAGTCCAAAAGTGAACGAGTTCAGCTACATGCAACAACTTGGATCAAGGTCATGAATATACTATTGATCAATAAAAGCAAATCACAGAACACATACCATAGTACTCCAATTTACATAAAAGTACAAAAGCAGGGGTTTTTTTGTTTTTGTTTCTAGGAATAAAAAAACACATGGAGCGCTACAAAAATAATAGCATGGTAAAAAGCAGATTTCAGTAAAGTGGTCAACTCTGAGAAGAGAGGGGGCCTTCAAAGGGAATGGCGATGTTCTTAAATAGTGCAGCGGGCATAAAGAGCTCACAACTCTTTCCTTGAATTTATGCTCTAAAAAAAGATTCAAAACTACAAAACTTCTACCACTAAATCGTAATATCTCACATATAATTTGTCATTAAATTCTAGGGAATTTAATTTACCTTCTAAATATGGTGTTTAATTTTTAAAGTCACTAAAGAAAAACAATTTTGTACAGATAATTTCTGATACTTAAAACCAACACATAGGGGCCGGCCCCATGGCCGAGTGGTTAAGTTCGCACGCTCTGCTTTGGTGGCCCAGGGTTTCACATGTTCGGATCCTGGGTGCGCACATAGCACAACCAGAAGGACCTACAACTAGAATATACAACCATGTGCTGGCGGGCTTTGGGGAGAAGAAAAAAAAAAAAAACCAACATATAGGCATATACTGAACACTCTTATGAACATATACATAATAAATTCACAACTGATCATTCCCACCCACAAGAGTGGTGTAAATGTAAACTCTATACCAGAAACAAGTTTTTAAAATGTGAATGGTGTTGAGTAATTTCAACAAATAATTATTAGTGTTACAAAGATATCCTAATATTACCTGGGACAAGATTCAAAGGTAATCTTCTAGGTGAAATTGCTCTGGGGTGCTGCTTACTAATTTCTTCATAAATTTGAAGCCTCTCTTCTAAAGTGCCTAGTATCAGTAAATATGTATGAGAATCAAAGCATAAAAAGTCTTACCTACAATAAAATGCTAATTAACTTTAAAAATTATGATACAAATATTGCATTATCAATATTAAAGCTGCTCTCAATTTCGGTAAGAATGACATTAACTCTGTGGTAGTGAAATAACAAGTAAATTACCATTTTAAACCCAGTCTCTGGAGAAATTCAAAACTTCTTTCACCAACACAGATTCTACATCCAACTCAAATGATATACACACAAGACACACAGACACACTGCCCTTCTCTTATATTCTCTAGGGCACAACCCATGAAAGAGAAAATGTTCCTGGGGACCAGCCCCATGGGGAGTGGTTAAGTTTGTGCGCTCCGCTTTGGCGGCCCAGGGTTTCACCGGTTTGGATCCTGGGCGCAGACACGGCACCACTCATCAAGCCATGCTGAGGTGGCATCCCACATGCACAACTAGAAGGACTCACAACTAAAATATATACAACTATGTACCTGGAAGCTTTGGGGAGAAAAAGGAAAAATAAAATCTTATTAAGAAAAATGTTCCTTTATAACATATCTTACGTAAACCCTCTAACCCAACAGAGCCTACATATATCAATACAAAAATCTATAACGCCTGTTGATTAAGCTTAAAGAAGCAACAATTTTAGGATCATGAATGCAAACGTTTTATATTTTAAAGAGATTAACTAAATTTCTAAGGTAGTTTTCACACTTAAAATCTTCAATGAAACTCCATTATAAAGAACCCCATTTGTACAGACTGTTTAAAGTGGCAATTATTTCTCCCAAATAAAACGATATAAAATACATTTCTAACGGAAAGTTGTATCTTCCCTGCCAAGAGCAACCTGATTTTATAGTACTAAACAGAGAATCTATATATAAACTACATGATACTCTGCAATAGCAATTTGCCGAATAGGATCTGGGTCTAACTCATTATTCTAAAATAATATCCTGCAAAATTTACAGAGAGAGATTATATGCATTATTTTATATAAGCAATAAAGACCACTTACAGCAGAATTTTAAGAAAAAGCAAACAAACCTGTTTTAAAACTATAAGGTTTTAAGTGGATTTTGATTCAGACCACAGAAATATAATTAATTTAAGAATAACCCTTGGTGCTAGCAATCAAGGTATCTGCATAGTAAATGCAGTGTTCAGTATCGAGATTATAAACGCCGCACTTTAAACGGTAAAGTCTGATTTTGTTTAGACTCCTTCCTTCCCCCAATAATATGCTTTGGAGCTCCAATGTGGTTGGATTTTAAAAACTGGGATATGTAAAAAGTAATTTTCACCTTCTGTTAACGATTTGGAGACTTCATGAAATATTAAGGACCCTTATACTAAAATTTACAAGAAGGCTATTGCATATTTAAAAAAAGCAGTTCTCATCTTTCTGCCTAATCTAGAGAATGACAAACTATAAATACAAAAAAAAATTTCTCCACTATTCCATATATAACAGGTCTTATAAATGCAGTTAAATTAACATTAAGACAAAACCAACCCATTTCAATGCCCTATTTGAAGTCATAATTTGGAGCTCCAGAACTTACCATGGGGGAGAAAAGGTCCTAAGGAACCTAAAAAGATAAGTAATGCAATTAGTTTTGTAAACAATACAATGTACAGTAAGCATGGATCCTGACATTTGGAACATCTTACATTCATTTCACTAAAACATTTCAAAAATCTGTATTATTAACTGCACATCAGTAATCAGTAGTTTAAAGGAAAATCATAGCTATCTCACATTTCCAACCTTCAGACATATGATTTGTGTCCTGTATTTTTTAAAAAACAGATTACTGATCTAATATTTTAATTATCATCATTTTCTTAAAAATATTTAAGAAGAAAATTTAGTAATTTGTGATATTAAATTTGAAATACAAACAGAAAACCTGGGTTAATTTGTAACAGTCATTAGGATACAACAAATAGATGTTTCTCATAGCTATATTACTATAAATGAATATGGGTAGCTACCTATTTACCATACTTTTTAAATTTAAAAATTCTGCTGTTTCAATACCTTTGAGTCATAGTTTCATAATTATTTCAGCCATATACTTAGCGATGAGTAAATGTAATTTTTGGAATATTAACAGCTTCTAATAACATTTAATTATGAAAATATTAGGGAAAATCTAGAATAATACTCTAGATTTCTGAAAAGGGTCAAGATTATCTAATTTCAAAAGAAAATATATAACATTTTGCTCTACATAAAATTAGCCTAGTTTGAAATTAAGAGAATAATTTTTATGCTGATGCTATATATACTACATATCCTCAGCAAAATTTCTTTGGCCCAATTCTTATGTTTAGAGGTTGAGGGTAACAGACCTCTAATTCTTTTTTTCTGGTAAGGAAGATTGGCCCTGAACTAACATCTGTTACCAATCTTCCTCTTTTTGCATGAGGAAGATTGTCCCTGAGCTAACATCTGTGCCAATCCTCCTCTATCTTGTATATGGGATGCCACCACAGCATGGCTCAATGAGTAGTATGTAGGTCCACACCCAGGCTCTGAACCTGCAAACCCCAGGCCACCAAAGCAGAGCGCACAAACCCCATCTCTACGTTCCTGGGCTGGCCCCTCTAATTATTCAAAAATATTAAATAATTAGGATGTTTCCCAGAAAGGGAATGCTCATTTTCTTCTCCATCTCTCTAGTTAGTCTAAATCGGTAATGTTTTAAGAGGCCAAGGAACTTAAAATTATCTGTAAGCATTTACCACTTAAGTATAAATATTGGAATTCACTTTCACTCTCATGTCTAACCTGTATATTTCCTAAATGGAAAAATGGATGCTAATGCTAAAAATGTATTTGTCTTGAAATATTATTACAACTTTACATTTTATTGTACTTCAAGCACTAGTTAAGAGAAGGTAGAGGAGAAAAATTACATACTAAGTTGCAGAGCTTTTTCCAAGCCTTCATAATAACACCAATTTTCTGCATTCCGATCAATTAAGTTTTTGAATACTTCACTGGCTTCTTTTAATCTTCCCAATTTCAACAGCATTTCCCCTAAAATTAAGTTTAAAGTCACATTCATTTTACTCAAACATTAAATACCTTCCTGATCCCACAGATTTCACTAAGTGTTATTAGCTAATATGTGTTTATGAAAGACAAAACCGTATGTCCTCCCCTTTGGGGCATGTTGCAGTTCATACAACTAAACATAGATTAATTCACAGCTTGCCTTCAGAAATGAACCTTCATTTACATATTCTACTATACTAATATTCATTTTTGGCTTCCTCCCACACCCCAAATATACATATAAGCTATTAATTTGTTTGTAAAAATCTTTACACTATACACATTTTTATGTACCCTTTAAGATAAAGACACCCTATACAGATAGGTAAATAATTATAACCACACAGCCCTACCTTCGTACTTCACCATTTGCAAGTACTTTTCCTGATTAATTCATATATTAAACAATTCCCCAATAAACCCTCGTAGTTTCCTTTTCAGTGACTAAAACTGGAGAAGTTTAACTCAGTAAGACAGTAACACTAAAGGCCACTCCACAGCAAAAACCACACACACAATGCTCACACATGCGCCACCTCTAAGATTCAATTCCTTCTACTAAGCCATACAAATTGAAAGTGGGTACAGGAAGTGAAAATCTAAATTTCTCAGATAAAATGGAAAGCATACCTAATCCAAGATAAAAGGGAGAGTCTCAAAAAAGAACATATCTCAGATATAGAGATATATCATATCTAAGATATATCATATCTAAGATTTCACATTCCCCAAAGAATCTATTTCAGACAAAAAACCCTTTGAGATGTCTTCAGTCATACTATTTTAGCTTTCATCATCCTAGAGGAGGCAGCATATTATAGTGGTCATTATATACTAATATTTTACTATTTATACATTTATATATTACTCAGGCTTTAGAGTACGACTAACTAGGCGTAATTACCAGTTTTACCACTTTCTAGCTTTGTGACCTTGAGCAAACCACAAATTTCCAATGTCTATTTCCTAACCCATAAAATATCAACTACCTCAGTCTGCTTTTGTGATAATCAACCGAAATAATTTACTTCAAGTGGTTGGCACAGTGCGCTTGGCACAAAACAATGTACATAAACATCCGCTGCTTAAAACTATGCACGTGTCCCATTCCTCCACAATTAACTTCTGGCTAGTCCAATTTTTACCCTTACCCTAAACATAATAGATAACAGTATATATTTCAATTCCGAAAAGCTCTGTGACCTGCTGCCACCACAAGCAAAGGTTATTACTAGAACAACATACAGGATAAATAAGTACACTTTCATATTAACAAAGTAAGTGAAACTCTAACTTTATGTTAAAAGTTTTTTAAAGGATCTTAATATGCTAATGACTACAAAAGACAAAAATGTATAAATATAAAAGGCCTCTGGGCCTGCAAAGTTCACTGAAAAAATAAAAATACCATAACTTGTCTCTACAAGCGAATATAGAGCATTGTCTTTATATTCGAATTGACAGCCCCTAAATTACCCTCCCTTGCAACATACAGATGGATGTGGCTATGGTGCAACTTGCAGAGTGTTTGTAACTAGAATTGATCTCCCTTCATCACATCTACTTTTTAATCACAGCATTCCCTATTGATGCTACAAGAGAGAAACAGCAGCCTGAGAGTTAAGATTTAATCAGGAAATAGCAATAATACATCAGAACATAAAAATAATAGCCTTTTGTCTTCGCTCCCATCAAGTACAGGTAGTGGAACAAAACAGAAACCAAAACATTAAAATAATTTGTCCACATTTTACCAAGAGTTTGAAAAACATTGTTGTATTCAATATTGTTATATTACTTACAATAAAAATTAAACCAGTCAGTTGCTATACATTAACAATAAGAGTAGAAGATAGCACTTAAAAGGATTCATGAAAAGACATGGAGGAACATTAAATGCATCTTACTAAGTGAAAGAAGCCAATCTGAAAAGGCTGCATACTGTATGATCCCAACCATACGACATTCTGGAAAAGGCACAACTATGGAGATGGCAGAAGATCAGTGGTTGCCAGGGGTTGAGGGCAGGGAGAAACAAACAGGCAGAGCACAGAGGACTTTCATGGCAGTGAAAACTACTCTGTAAGACACTATAATGGTGGATATATGTCATTATACATTTGTCAAAACCTAGAGATGTACAACACCAAGAGTGAACCCTAATGTAAACTACAGACTTTGGGTGATTATAAGGTGTCAACACAGGTTCACTGATTGTAACAAACGTCCCACTCTGATGGAGGATGTCACAGTGAGGGAGGTTGTGCACAGGTGGCGATAGAGGGTATATGGGAAATCTCTGTACCTTCCACTCAACTTTGCTGTGAACCTAAAACTGATCTAAAAAATAAAGTCTATTTAAATTAAAAAAGAAGGGCTCTGAAGTCAGAAAGATGTGTTTAGAAATTAACTCTCCCTCCTAAAAGGCTAAGGGACTCTGGCCAAGTCCTTAACCTCTCTCAAGCTTTAGTCTCCGCAACTATAAAATGAAGATAATAAATAACACCCACATCACAAGTGTTACAAAATTAAATGAAATAAACTAGTTTAAGCAATTGCCATACTCTGATATACAGTAAGAGTAAATAAATGTTAGTTATTTTTATTAAGCTTTAGAAGTCCTACAAATGTATGAAACTTTAGTTTTAAACTAATTATTAATTTAGTTGGACATTCTATTTAACACAGCATTGCTCAGGAAATGGGTAAATGATGAGCAAAGATTTGTATAAAAAAAAATAGTGCTTGATGTTTTGTTGAGGAACATTTTTAATGAACTATTTATCCAGCTCCTGCCTTCATAACTAGCCCTTAATGAAAATAAAGTAATCTTGTTTTCATGATGATCCAAGTGTCATCCTTTACTATTCTCATTGTATTTTACTATATATGGAGATATACATTTGGGGGGTGGGAGGGATACGAAGGCAGTATAACATACTGCTTAAGAAAGTGGACTCGGGGGCTGGCTCCGTGGCCGAGTGGTTAAGTTCACACATTCTGCTGCGGCGGCCCAGGGTTCGGATCCTGGGCGCGGACATGGCACCACTTGTCAGGCCACATTGAGGCGGCGTCCCACATTCCACAACTAAAAGGACCTGCAACTAAGATATACAACTGTGTACGGGGGGGGGGAGGGGGGGTTGGGGAGATAAAGCAGGAAAAAAAAAAAAAGATTGGCAACAGTTGTTAGCCCAGGTGCCAATCTTCAGGAAAAAAAAAAAAAAAAGAAAGTGGACTCTGGAATTAAAATCCCTGGACTCAAATCCAGTACTACTCAGCTTACTTAGCTGTGTGACTTTGAGCAAGTCACTTAACCTCTCTGTTCCTTGGTCCCCCATCTCAAAAAGAGATCTAATAACTACATCATAGGGTTATGAGGATTAAATTAATTAATAATGGCTTAATAATAAAAGTGTTCAGAGTACTGCCTGACACATACTAAGCCTTATTTAACCGTTAGGACAGAACAAATTATATAGTTTTTGTTCTTTTCTTTAATTGAGGCCATTAAAAAGGGAAGAAGCACGTCAATTTACCTTTAATTTCTTCCACCAAAAGTTTATCACATATTTGTCTCTCATATGTTTCTATATGTTCCAAAGATTCCTGAAACAGATCTGCCTCTCTCATCACTTGATTCTGGTATAATATCAGTTCACTATATTCATAGTCGATTTTGTTGGGAGGAACCTGGGAAAAAAAGACCAAATTACCTTTTTTATATAATGACATAAAGCAGTTACAGGTCTTTAATTGCTTTCTCAGGAAAATCATTCACACAGACGTAAAAAAGGAACTCACAAGCAGTTACAAACAGGAGGGTGATTAACAGAAAAGAAGATTAATACACTCTTTAAAACAAATAAAAGGATGGGAACTTCAGCCTATGGCAAAGCGAAGAGGTCCGCAAATCCTACACCCAAAAAAAAAGTATGAAAATTGTTAAAATCCTCTAGAATCTACTTAAAAAACTACTAGAACTAAAAAGGAAGTTTAGGATGGTGACAGAATACAAGATCAATATATGAAAATCAATTATACTTGTATATACTAACAATGAACAACCAGAAAATGAAATTAAAATAATCTCATGCACAAAAGCATCAAAAAGAACAAAATATTTAGGTACAAATTTAAGAAACAAGATCCATATACTGAAGACTACAAAACATGCTGAGAGAAATTAAAGACCTAAATAAATGGAGAGACATTCTATTCCATATTCAAGCATCAGAATACTCAATATTGTTCTGATGGCATAATTCTCCCAAATTAATCTAAAAACTCAATGCAATCCATATCAAACCTCGGCAAGCTTTTTTGTAGAAACTGACAAGATGATTCTAAAATTTTAATGGAAATAAAAGGAACCCTGCATGGACAAAAGAATCTTGAAAAAAAGAACAAAGTAGAACATGCACTTCAAATTTCAAACTTACTATAAAGCTACAGTAATCAAGACAGTGTGGCTGGTATTGGCATAAGGATAGATGCACTGATCAGTGAAAGAGAATACAAGGCCCAGAAATATGCGTTTATATGCTGGCCAACTGATTTTCGACAAAGGTGCTAAGGCAACTCAATGGGGAAAAGGAAGTCTTCTCAACAAATGACGGTAAGTCAATTAAATATCCATATGTGAAAAATAATCTTAGACACATACTTCATACTATACACAAAAATTAACTCAAAATGGATTACAGACCTAAATGTGAGCACTAAACCTATAAAAGAAATCTTAGAAGAATAGGAGAAAATCTTTGTGACCCTATGCACAAAAGAAAAAACTGGCAAATTGGACTTCATCAAAATTATAAACTTTTCCTCTTCTAAAGACATCATTAATAACACGAAAATACACGTTACAGACTGGAAGAAAGTACTTGCAAATAGTACATCTGGTAAGGTATTTGTCTTGAGAATATATAAGGAACTCTCACAACTCAGCTCTAAGACAACTCAATTAAAAAATGGGCGCAAGATTTGAATAGACATTTCATCAAAGAAGAAATATAAATGGGTAATAAAAACAGATAAAGGGTCCAGCCCAATGGTGCAGCGGTTAAGTGCGCATGTTACGCTTCTCAGTGGCCCGGGGTTCGCCAGTTCGGATCCCAGGTGCGGACATGTCACCGTGTGGTAAAAAGCCACGCTGTGGTAGGCATCCCATGTACAAAAAGTAGAGGAAGATGGGCATGGATGTTAGCTCAGGGCCAGTTTTCCTCAGCAAAAAGAGAAAGATTGGCAGATGTTAGCTCAGGGTTAATCTTCCTCAAAAAAAAAAAAGATAAAATGCTCAATATCATTAGTTGTTAGGAAAATGCAGAGCTATCATTAAAACTATTACATATCGGGGCTGGCCCGGTGGCCGAGCGGTTAAGTTCGCGCGCTCCGCTGCAGGCGGCCCAGTGTTTCATTGGTTCGAATCCTGGGAGTGGACATGACACTGCTCATCAAACCACGCTGAGGCAGCGTCCCACATGCCACAACTAGATGGACACACAACAAAGAATATAGAACTATGTACCGGGGGCTTTGGGGAGAAAAAGGAAAAAATAAAATCTTTAAAAAAAAAAAAAAAAACTATTACATATCCACTAAGATGGCTGTCATCAAAAAACTATACAATAACAGATGTTGAGGATGGGTAGAAATTGGAATTCTCACATTGCTGTTGGGAATGTAAAATGGTTCGGCCACTTAGGAAAATAAATGGGCAGTTGTTTAAAAAGTTTAATATATACTTACCATACTACCAAGTAATTTCATTCCTAAGTATCTACCCAAGGAAAATAAAAACATACATCCACACAAAAACATGTACACAGATGTTTATAGCAGCATTAGTCATAATAACTAAAACTAAAAACAATCCACATGTCGATCAATTGATGAATGGATAAAGTGTGGTAAATCCATATATTGAAACAGTATTCAGCATTAAGAAAGAATGAACTACAAACACACGCTCTAATATGGATGGATCTCAAAAACATTCTGAATAAAAAAATCTGGAGACAAAACAATACATTATGATTGCCTTTATCTGAAGTTTCCAGAAAAGGTAAATCCTTAGAGACAAAAGGCAGATCACTGGTTGCCTGGGGCTGGAGATAGGAGTGGAAATTGACTGCAAATGAGCACAAGAGAACTTTTCAGGGTGATGAAACATTCTAAAACTGGATTGTGGTAATGGCTACACAACTATAAATTTACTCAAAAAATCTTTGAGATGTACACTTACAATGGGTGAATTTTATAGGATGTAAATTATACCTCAAAAAAGCCTCTTATTCCTCTTAATTCTACCTTTTATTACAAAAAATAAGAAAATTTCAAACACCTGATTTTAACCATCAAATTGTAGTAATACTGTGTTTAAAAGGAAAGCGTGTTTATCAAGCCCAGTGACTATGGCACAGTACACTACTCTGTTTTGGTCAGGAATTGATTCCTGGATAAAGACAGAGAACCAGTCTCAACAGAGAATTCTCGAGTTTGTGGTAAAAAGCTAAGAATCTAAGTAAACATGGTGGATTTACCACACAGTTTATCTCCTCCCTTATAAGAATAAAGAAAAATAATAGAAGACTAAAAATATATATATAAATCAATAAAAATAGAACATACAAGATTTCAATGAACTTCCGGGAGACGGAAAGCAAATGAAGAATAAGCGATGAAGTAAAACAGAAAAAGCTGAAGCCCAGAGCAGCTGTAAAGAGGAAATCACCAGGGAGCGTGCCGATCTGCCCTGGGAAACCCCAAACAGGGTCAGGATCTGACAGGACAAGTAAACAGAGGGAGAAGGAATGAGACACGGGGCTCAAGATTAAGGGACTAATTGAAAGGCTGACCCCCATCCCATTTCCATCAACTCTACAGCCAAAACCTTGTCTAAAATATCCTCTATCTTAGGCAGTATCCCACTCAAAGAGTTAAGAGCTCTTCTCCAAAGAAAGTAGATAGCCCCAGAGAACTGGATGCTAAGGAAAAAAAAGACAGACAGATATCTCTACACTCATGTTCACTACAGTGTTATTCACAATAGCCAAGATACGGAAACAACCTACGTGTCCATCAATGGATTAATGGACAAACAAGATATGATACACACACACACACTATGGAATATTACTCAGCCATGAGAAAGAAGGAAACCCTGCCATTTTCAATAACATGGATAGACCCTGAAGGCATTACACTAAGTGAGATAAGTCAGACAGAGAAAGACAAATACTGTATGATATCACTTACATATAGAATCTAACAAAGCTGAACTTGTAAAAACAGAAAGTAGAACAGTGGTTACCGGGAACTGAGGGCGGAGGAACTGGGGAGATGCCATGTAAGGAGACAAATTGTCATGAGTAAAGTTCCAGAGATCTAGCATAGCACAGTGATTATAGTCAACAAGATCATATTATAAACTTCACAGTTGCTAAGAGACTAGATCTTAATTGTTCTTAACACAAGAAAGAAATGATAATTATATGACATCACAAAGGTTTTTGGTTAACGCTCCTCTAGTAATCATACTGCAATATATAAATGTACCAAACCAACATGTTGTACCCAACCTTACACAATGTTATGTCAATTATATCTCAATAAAAAAATCAATCAACATGATATACCACATCAACCAACTGAGGAATAAAAACCACATGATCATCTCAACAGATGCAGAGAAGGCATTTGACAAGATCCAACAGCCATTTATGATAAAAACTCTGAACAAAATGGGCATAGAAGGAAACTACCTCAACATAATAAAGGCCATATATGACAAACCCACAGCCAGCATCATACTCAATGGGCAAAAACTGAACGCCATCCCCCTGAAATCAGGAACGAGACAAGGATGCCCTCTATCACCACTCTTATTTAACATCGTACTGGAGGTCCTGGCCAGAGCAATCAGGCAAGAAAAAGGAATAAAAGGAATCCAAATAGGAGGGAAGAAGTGAAACTCACTGTTTGCAGACGACATGATCTTATATATAGAAAACCCCAAAGAATCCATTGGAAAACTCTTAGAAGTCATCAACAACTACAGCAAAGTTGCAGGGTATAAAATCAATTTGCATAAATCACGAGCATTTCTATATTCTAATAACAAACTAACAGAAAAAGAACTCAAGAACACAATACCATTCACAATAGCAACAAAAAGAATAAAATACCTTGGGGTGAATTTAACTAAGGAAGTGAAAGACCTATACAATGAAAATTACAAGGCCTTTCTGAGAGAATTGGAAGACGACATAAGGAGATGGAAAGACATTCCATGTACATGGATTGGAAGAATAAACATAGTTAAAATGTCCGTTCTGCCTAAAGCAATCTACAGATTCAACGCTATCCCAATCAGAATCCCAATGACATTCTTTACAGAATTAGAACAAAGAATCCTAAAATTCACATGGGGCAACAAAAGACCCTGAATTGCTAAAGCAATCCTGAGAAAAAAGAACAAAACGGGAGGCATCACAATCCCTGACTTCAAAACATACTACAAAGCTACAGTAATCAAAACAGCATGGTACTGGTACAACAGGTGCACAGATCAATGGAACAGAATTGAAAGCCCAGAAATAAAACTACACACCTATGGACAGCTTATCTTCAACAAAGGAGCTGAGGGCATACAGTGGAGAAAAGAAAGTCTTTTCAACAAATGGTGCTGGGAAAACTGGAAAGCCACATGTAAAAGAACGACAATTGACCATTCTTTCTCACCATTCACCAAAATAAACTCAAAATGGATCAAAGACCTAAAGGTGAGACCTGAAACCATAAGGCTTCTAGAAGAAATGGTAGGCAGTACACTCTTTGACATCAGTATTAAAAGGATCTTTTCGGACACCATGTCTTCTCAGAGAAGGGAAACAATAGAAAGAATAAACAAATGGGACTTCATCAGACTAAAGAGCTTCTTCAAGGCAAAGGAAAACAAGATTGAAACAAAAAAACAACCCCCTAACTGGGAAAAAATATTTGCAAGTCATATATCTGACAAAGGCTTAATATCCATAATATATAAAGAACTCACACAACTCAACAACAAAAAATCAAACAACCCGATCAAAAAATGGGCTGGAGACATGAACACACATTTCTCCAAACAAGACATACAGATGGCCAATAGCCACATGAAAAGATGTTCATCATCGCTGATCATCAGGGAAATGCAAATCAAAACTACACTAAGATATCACCTTACACCCATTAGAATGACAAAAATATCTAAAACTAATAGTAACAAATGTTGGAGAGGTTGTAAAGAAAAAGGAAGCCTCATACACTGCTGGTGGGAATGCAAACTGGTGCAGCCCACTATGGAAAACAGTATGGAGATTCCTCAAATAATTAAAAATAGAACTACCATACGACCCAGCTATCCCACTACTGGGTATCTACCCAAAGATCTTGAAGTCAGCAATTCCTAAAATCCTATGCACCCCAATGTTCACTGCAGCATTATTTACAATAGCCAAGACATGGAAGCAACCTAAGTGCCCATCAACAGATGACTGGATAAAGAAGATGTGGTATATATATACAATGGAATACTACTCAGCCGTAAAACAGAATAAAATCGTCCCATTTGCAACAACATGGATGGACCTTGAGGGAATTATGTTAAGTGAAATAAGCCAGATAGAGAAGGACAATCTCTGTATGACTCCATTCATATGAGGAATTTAAAAATGCAGACAAAGAGAAAAAGATTAGTGGCTACCAGGGGAAAGGTAGGGTGGGGGGGTGGGCACAAAGGGTGAAGTGATGCACCTACAACACGACTGACAAACAATAATGCACAACTGAAATTTCACAGGATTGTAACCTATCACTAACTCAATAAAAAAAAAAAACCCTAAGAGAAGCCCTTCCTCCACAAAAAAAGAGACAAAAGAAAGAAAAAAAGAAATCTTTTAAAATTAAAAACATGATTGCTAAATAAAAGCTTCAGTGAAAGGATTAAAAGCAAATGTGTTCCCGATTGTGGCTGTGGTGGGAGTTACACGAATCAACAGGTGTTAAAATTCAGAGAACTATTTGCCAAAAAAGGATCAATTTTAATGTACGATTTTTTAACTAAAATTTAAAAACAAGAAGAAAATCAAAGAAATGTATAGAAAGTAGAGTAAAATGAATAAAAAGGTTGACAAAAGGGAGGAAAAAAGGGATAATCTAGGAGAGCACTGTCAAACTAATAAGTGATACAAACTTTAATAAGAATAAAGAAAATAATAAAAAAGAAGTGATGAAAGAAACAATCTAGGATAAAGCTGAGAACTCAAAAATCTATTTCTCTGGCTAAAAAGACCCACTAAGTGCCCAATACAATGATTATTAAGATCAATACCTAGACACATTGTGCTAAAAATTTCAGACCCCTTTTCAGCAATACTAGATAGCTTCAGAGTTCTATGGGAAAATGATTTTCTACCTAGAATTCTGTAAGAACGAAACTAACAAGTGTCAGGATAGATTAAGGACATTGTTATATATACAGGGGCTCAGAAATTTATGTCCCATAACCTTTCTTAGAAACATACCAAAAGATATATTGTAGGAAAATAAAGTAAATGAAGAAAATATAAATTTCAGTAAAGAATAAAACTTTTTATGGTTTTTCTGGGTTCAGGAAAAAAAATTTGATAAAATACTTAATATAATGAAAATACAGAAAAACCCTGAGGCTGTGATAAAAACTCACATTGTATACAAAAAAAGAAAGTAATTAAAATTCCAGGAAAATCTAAAAGCTGTATAAAAAAGAAAATTACTAAAATTAGCTCTTCAGAGAATAATATTTACATAGTAACATAAACATGATCTATTGATTTTCAACTTTAAAATCAACCTACAGAACAAACTACTGATACACACAAGAACTTAGATGGATCTAAAGGCACGATGCATGAAAAAAAGCCAATCACAAAAGTCACATACTGTATGATTCCACTTACATAACAAAGTCGAAGCAACACCATTACAGTGACAGATGACAGAGCAGTGTTGCTGGGGGTGAGGGGAGCGGTGCAACTACTAAGGGGTATCACAAGCAAGTCCCGTGTGGTGATGAACAGTTCTCTATCCTGACTGTGGAGTTGCGTGCTCAAATCTACACACACACGATGAAATTTCACAGAACTATACACCATGGGAAAACTGGTGAAATCCAAATAAGGTCTGCACCTAAGTTAATAATTGTACCAACATCAATTTCCCAGTTTTGACAATGTGCTATGGTTATATATTACCATTTGGGAGCACTAGGTGAAAGGTAACTATACTATTTTTGCAAATTCTTGTGAATAGCAAACCATTTCAAAGTAAAAAGATTTTTTAAAAAAAATCAACCTATAGACAAAGATAAGAATTTACTGTTACAAAACAGACTCAAAATAAAATCAGAGACGACAGACACTGGGAGACAGAAAGTGGAAAGGAGCACAAATGAAGGATAGAGGCCTCAATATCCTCACATCTTACAAAGTAGAGCAAAGAAATACTGCAAATAGTTGCTGGCGTAAGACACAAACGTGTAAATATGTTCCCTAATGCTATAACAATAACACTTAAAGAACTAAAAATATTGTTATAACTCTATCAGGAGAATAGGGAGGAAGAGATGGTATGGTGACGTAAGAGACACATACTACCCTCAGTATTGGGAGGGAATGTCTAAAACACATGCAAACAAGTTGGACGTGCATTATTTAGACACATGGAGGACTATCTTCTTCCATATGTCTTCTCTGAAGGAGGCTCTGGAGAGCAAAGCAGGGATGGAGAGGTAGCATAGAGGACTGTCATCACACGGACTCTGTACTGAGAATTACCTGATAAATGAAAAGAGAAAAGTCTATCACTCTAGCAGGTAAAATTAGGTTGGCTATCATTCTAAACAATACCTTGCTTTCAAAGTAATCTGTCAAAAGAAAAAGGTTTTCGTCAAGATACAAAAAGGATGATGTCAGCACAGATGCCAGAGCAAAGACCTCCAAAAATTCACCTCTCAATAAAAGCAATGAAAGGACCAGCAAAAACTGTCAGGATCACATTTTGAGAACTCTGAAAACTAACCAAAGGCTTGCAGCAACCTAGGGAGCATTTACTGAAGAAAAATGGCTGGATCTTGGTAAAACCAGCGAGCTTAATGGAGTTTTAACTTGCCCTAGTCCTGTCCTATCTAATCTCTCCAGTTACACAGTAGCCTTGAAAAGTAAGCTTGTATTCCCAGAGCAGCTTGACAGTCAGCAGAGAGAACAGAATGAAGCTGGCGCTCTTTCAAAGCCTGTAATTAACTGACCTATCTGGTGGTTCCCTATAAGATCTCTACATACAATGCTAACCCAGAGCTTGCCCAGAGCAAAAAGCCTTGTGGGGAGGGGGAGGCCAAAGGTGTCTGTCCACAGAGATTACCTCAGGCAAGCGTTTTATCTTTACAGTGCCTGACTCAATGGATAACGGCTATAGGGGTCAGGAGACTAAACAAAAGTGTTAACACAAAAGCTGCAAAGAAATGTGATGTCGACACTGGCTTGGAAAAGCCACATGCACCCGGAGAGCTATGCACATGCTCAGGAGAGACCTGTGAAAGCCCTAAATTCTCACCTCTTACTGACCTTGAGACTCTGCACACGCAGGAGGTAAAAGCTAAAGCAGAGCTGTAAATTGCCTGGCTGAGTGCTGAAGGCACACCCCAACACACCCACAGAGAAAATTAACAAAACTACAACTTGGTTCTTTGAAAAGATCAACAAAATTGACAAACCTTTAACTAGAATGACCAAGAAAGAAAGAAAGAAGACCACTGAAATCAGGAATAAAAGGAGGGACACTATCACAGACTCTATGGAAAAAAAGATTATAAGGAACTATTACCAAAAGTTACATGCCAGCAAATTAGATAACCTAGATGAAATGGACTAATTCCTAAAAAACACAAGCTACTGGAGCTGACTCCAGAAGAAAGAGAAACTCTGAATAGATCAACAGCAGGTAGAAAATAAATTAGTAATTAATAAACTTCCCATAAAGAAAAACCCACAACTATATGCTATCACAGGTGAATGCCACCAAATGTTTACAGAAAAATTAATAGCATCCTTTACAAACTCTTCCCAAAAACAGGAGGGAACACTTCCCAACTCATCCCATGAGTCCAGACAGACATTAAAAGAAAACAAAACTACAGACAATATCTCTTATCCCAATATCCCTTAACCTCACTAATAATCAAGGAGACACAAATTAAAGGAAAAATGAGATAAACTTCACATCCAGAAGACTGGAAAAACTAAGAAAGCTGACGATAAGTACCAGCAAGGATGCGGGGAACTAACTGTAAAACCTTGCTAGTGGGCGTATAAATTAGTATAGGCAGTTCAGAGAATGATGATCTAACACTTAGCAAAGCTGAAGACACACAGAGCTTTAACTCCGCAATTCCAGTTTTAGGGGTACAGTGAAGAGAAACTCACAAATGTGGCTAATGAAACAGCAGACAATATTCATTGCAGCACTGTTTAGATAAAGTGGAATGGATAACTATGGTTTCTTTATATAATGGAACACCAAACAGCAGTTAAAAATGGATAAACGAGCCCTACACGAATCAACATAGATATACCTCAAGAAATGTTGAAATAAAAAAACTGTGTATCATTCACGTAAATTTTTAAATACAGAAAATAATCGTTTGTAACTCTTATGGACTTACACACAATGTAAACATGCCTACGAATGATCCACATCAGTTTCAGAATAGTGACCAGCTCTAGGGAGCACATAGGAGGACTAGTTATTTCTGTAACAGTTTATTTCTTTAAAAAGGAAAATCTGAAGCAATTATGGTGAAATGTTAACATCTATTTAATTTCTCTTATGACAGTGTATTTTTGTATTTTTCTATTTTACATATACATGAAAACATTTAGCAAATATATAAAAATATATATGAGAGAAACAATTCTCATAGTAACAAAACTATTTTCACTTTTACAAATCCTTTTCTTTCTTTATTTATTTGAATATTGTTGAAATTGTAGAATACAAAAATTTTCATATTATTTATTTTGTATTAACAACTCTATGTTTTAACTTTTTCTAATTATTTCTAAATTTCTTCAAGTTTTTCCATAAATCTCAAAGACTTTAATTCATATTTGGGGGCAGGCGCAATACTGAAGTCAAATATTTTAGTTTGTGAAGGTAGAAGAAAATGTTAAAATGAAGTTCTTACTTGCTGAGTTTGTCTAAATTCTTCCAATAGTTTTAGTGCCATATCATAATCTTTCAGTAAATGATATGCAATAGCATATCCAATCCAGGAGGCACGTTGTGTTGGGCGCAACTGAAGAAGCTGATACCTTGTCTCCTTAAAAAAAAAAAAAAAAAAATTTTTTTTTTTTACTTTTTTAACTTTCTCTAAAATATTTATATTTTATCACAGAATTTTAGGAAAATGATTTAATACCTTTAATTCCATTCTAATGAATTCAATGAACAAATATCAGTTCCAGAATAAAATGGAAGTATTTTTTTATCTTCCTTATCTAAATTAATTAAGTTCTGGCATACCCTGCCTATAATGTTCACTGTAAGGCTGTCACTGAAAAGCCGTCCTTGGGGCCCATGCTTTTGGGCTGCCTTGTAAAATTACCTTTATAGAACGAGAATTTCTTTTAGTAACCAAACATCTTAGAAAAGAGACTAAGATAGCTTTTCATTAAACTAAATTTTGCTGCTTATAAACTTATCATATGGAATTACAATGTATTTACATTGTATAATAGGCCCCAAAGACAGGGTGGACACAGCCAGGGGAAACACTCCAACATCTGACTGGACTTTTCTAGCAGAACCATCACTGCTGCCACTCTAACGCAGCTCAGTATCCATGACATTAGGGAGAAAACACCAGAAATTCCACCATGGCTGCCCCAGAAGAATCAAGGTACCGTCACTACCAGAAATCCAAGCTCCCTACACAGTCCCACGTCCTCATAGTTCAAATCTGCCTCTGAGTTTCAGACGAGTGCAACTGCTTAGAGGAACAGGGTCTCAGAAGAACACCAGCTGCAATGAAGTTTCCGAAGTGCACTGTTTAGCTTCTGCGACTGTTGCAGAACCGGTGCCAAGCGAGTCCAGCCACAGTATAAGCCATGAGGAATAACAAGATCGGATCTTTTTTAAAAAAGATATCTTTGACAGAAGAACCTAGTACCACTCCTCTACATTCATGTGTAAGCGTCTGGTTCCTTTTGGGTATATGACATTAAGCTATATCGCTCTCATCCCTTATTTGCAGTCTTGCTTCTCTGTCACTCTTCTCCTTCATTAAAGTCTGGGTTGGTTTTCTTCTCCCTGCCAAATCCTGCCATTATCCTGGGCAAAAGTAACACTGTGGCGTGCCCCTCCAACAACCTATCTTCTTAGATCCAAAATTTCCTCACTTTAATGATCTTCAGCCCACTTCAGAGACGCACTCCCACAACCACATCCTAGACTTTACTGCCACCCAGAAATCATATATTCAGATACCTCACTCTCTGGCCACAGCGCCTATGCTACCAATACTCTCACTCGTTGGCATTCGTACCCTTGTTTGTAGACACCCAGCAGCACCTCTAGTTTCTTGGGTCCTTCTAACCGCCAGCTCTTTTATCTTCATTTACTTCACTATCCCTCTTAGCAACCACTCTCTTGCCAATGTTCTTAATTTCTTTGCCTCATTTCTAAAGATAACTGATTTCATCTCCCAGCGCACCCAGACTGCTAAGCCCTGCTGAAGAAAAACCGCACAACCTTGAAGAATGGTGCCATTATTAAGCTGATCAGAACCCCCGAAACTTGTGCAAAAATCTAGGCATAGGGTATAAGAACTTACATGGCAGTAGAAGGGCAAAAGTAAATGAAAGACAGTTTACTTAAAGAGAACTGTTAAAGAGGTGGTGGCCTCCTTCACATAAGAGAGAGAATTCCATTTTCAAAGCACTGAATTTAGGATACTAAGTGGAGTAAGCACATGGAGATACCCAGCAGAGTTGAAGATGCCAGTCTGAAGACGTCTGGACCACAGAATGATAGACTTGTAGCAATCCTTCTCACATTATTTTATATTTACTAACCCATAATAAAGAAAGCTAATTAATCTCTACATTTAGATTTCAACTGTAAAATCTCCATTTACCAAATTTGTAAATGCCAACCCTCAAAGAATCTAGCACAGCATTTGTACATAGGAGATATTCCAGTTTTTAAAAAACCATTAAATGAGGCCAGCCCGGTGGCGCAGCGGTTAAGTTCACGTGCTCCGCTTTGGCAGCCTTTTGGTGCACCAGTTCGGATCTCGGGCACAGACCTACACACGCACCACTCATCAAGCCATGCTATGGCAGGTGTCCCACATACAAAGTAGAGGAAGATGGGCACAGATGTTAGCTCAAGGACAGTCTTCCTCAAAAAAAAAAAAAAAAAGCTTTAAATGAATAAACAGCTATCCTTTTTTGAGGATCAAGTGTACAGTTCCACAGCTACTGCACAGAAGCGCCCACGTGACTTTCCCCTTCTACTACAGACTATAATCAACAATCAAACCTACAAGATCTTGGTTTACATTCATCTCATTCTGAATTCATATGCTTCTAAATTGTTATCTATTGTAAAAGTATGTACATAAGACTAAAGTACTTACTCGGTAACCTTCAAGGTCTCTCATTTGGATCTGCAACAGAGAAAGATCTCTCAAAATTTGCAGATTATCTTTATCTAATTTGAGAGCATTTCGGTAACACTTAATAGCTTCATCATATTTCTTATGAGAACGCTGCAAGAGTCCATATACATGCCAACCTATCAAGTTAAGGAAATAGAGACATTCACAGATACTAGAACATACTATGCTGCATATCTAATATAAAGCTTACCTTAACGAAATGGTATTTTGTCTATTATTTACTTCAGAATGATCTGGGGTCAGAGGGAGGGGGAGAGTGAGGGGGTGGTAAAAGATGAAACCAAATCAGCCTTGACTGACAACTGTTAAATTACTGAAGCTAGGTGATATGTACATGGAGGTTCATTATTCTATTCTATTTTTGCACATGTTTGAAATTTTCCTTAATATTTAAGTAATCTTAAAAAATTCTCAGTAAAAATTCTTCACATGCCCTACCCTCATCCTCTCACTTTCTTACCCCAGCACTTCAACAGTCACTTATTCTTAATCACTAAGTATTAAAAGAGAATATATAAAAAAAATTGCAGTTATCTTTTAAAACAAGTTTATATTCAATTAATTCTAATACAACATGTAACTATCAGTTAATTCACTAGTGACATTAAAGACCGCAAAAATTATTAATCATAAATTAAAGTCTTAACCTTGGATCCAAAAGAAACTATCATACTTACACGCCCTCTCTCTTCACTGGGGTAAGCACTGAGATAATGAAATAAGTATTTAGTATTTTGAGAGAATCCTAAGCTAAATATGTGAAAACACTACCAAGACTACTGATGTTCAGTACTGGCCAATAGCTAGATGAATTAAATTTTAAAAATTAAGATACAAGGGCAATATGCAAAAAGGTTGTGAAGAAACACATAAATAGGAAAAACAGAAATGAAAATCAATTTCAATGACCCATCCTTAAAAAGTATTTTTGTTGTTCTACAAACTGGGATACTACCCAGAGAAACATACAAATATAAGTACCCAGTGAAGTAACAGCTATGTCCCCGTCCAAATGAAACCAAGCTGAAGAACCAACGTAATATTTAATACTAAATAAAATCTGTTTTAAAACAAGTTTCTTCTGAATTTTTCTGCTAAAATTTCTAAAAGAAAGCTTAAGGAACACAGATTTTACTATACACAGGTAAGCAATTATTTGCAATAGTAGGAAAGTGCCACTCAATTTACAGATGTGTAGAAAAAAATGGGTTTCAAGTCACATATAATTACTAAAGTTACTTTTCTCTCACACTAAGCACAACTGAAGCAAATACATACTGTATAAGGATTCTTTTTAAAATACTCCAGTAAACCAAACCACCAAGAGGTAGGGAACAGACGAAACTAACATTACAAAATGCGAAAATCACTGAAGATGAGTAATGGGTACATAAAGTTCATTAAATTCTCTCTTCTACATAGGTTTGAATTTTTTCATAGTAAAGCCTTTTTTATTTGAATTAGGAAAAAAACTAGTAAATGGAAATACATAAATAAAATTAAATTATTCAACCAGTGCAAAAGGATACAGACATGACTCTTGACATCATTACGAAGACCTTTACGAACAAATTCATACGCTTCTTCTTTTTTTCCTAAACAGTTCAATGTTAATCCTTTCATAGCCAAAGTCTCTGAAAAATATTTTTAACCTCTATTTACACATGAAAGATTCAAATTATTCTCTTAGGACTATTTCAATATTTGAGATCTGCCAATGCTTATATTATTCATTTTTTTAATCTCATAGCTGGAAGAACTTCTCTCCAAATACAAAAAGTAAAACTACATTTAAGTATTTGCTTAAAGCTTAGGCCGAGTTCTTTCCTGAAATTTCTTAGGCTGGCACTGAGTTGCTAAAATGCTCTCTGCCCTTTAGAAGGCTCTACAAATGGGGCTGAGATTATTCTAATGAAAAAGGGAACCCAGCAGGCACCTGAGTCCTGGCGTTAAATCTACTGCAGCAGCCCACGGATTTCACCTGAGATCAACTCTAATCAAGATCCAAATAATCTGATATGTACCCCACAAAAACACTCAACCCACCTTAACAAAGAAATGTATGCAATTTAAAAATCACCTGACTCAATATTGGAACTTGATTGGCATCAAGTTTATTCCAACTAATTCTAGGTAGGCTAACTAACATCAGTTTGCATTTCAAGAGTACAATACTGGACTATGGGAGTGGCAACCCAAGAATATGTTTAAGGTAGTTAATGAAAGATGGTTTAAAATTAAATAATTCTCCAAATAATCCACAAGGGAAACAATGATTTTCAAAATGATCTCTGTGGAGTCTGGCTTGCAGAACATGGTGGCCCGGCAGTGCAGGCCACTATACCAAACATCTTTTATCTGTTTTTACATAATGAAGTTCCCCACCAGCTTCCAGCTGAATAAGGGTTCCATAGCTAAAAAGCTTAAACACAAGCTTTAAATTTCTAAAATTCTATGAAATGAAGACTCCTTTCCATTTCCTACACACTATTAGAAAGCTAAGCAAGGTCAGCATATTTCCCCAATTAAGATGGTCTCAAAAATTACCCAAGTCTAATATTCAGAGACCCCAATTAGCCTTGCTCTGCTACCAGACTATTCTTTGCATGTCTAACCTGATCCATCCTTTTAACAAACATTGGTTATTGATGAAAAAAGATGAAACAAGCAAATAGAGACTTATTAACACCAGTGCTAGAAAAACAACTCAAGATAAACAATCTAATGGTAAATCAGTAGTATCATATTTATATATAAAGCTCAGCAGATACATTAAAAAAAAAACTCCCAAAGAAAAAAATCCATTTTACTGTATCTTCATATTACCTCTGGACTGCAAAAATAGTTCTAATTTTATATATAGGAAATCAAAGTATAACCTTAAATTCTATTCAAAGTAACAGAAGAAATCAGGTCTATAAAGATACTGGTATATACTCCAACTGTTCCCCGATAGATCAATCAACCATTTCTCATCTAAAAGTAAAGAGTGCACATATACCTAAGTATAACAGAAGTAACCTAGAGTAAAACTGCTATGAGGCATAACCAAAAATGTTCAACATTTATACTATCTAATGCAGAACCACCAGGCCATGGAATCTGGAAAGTATTCTTCTTTCACTGTTTAGGAATCCTGTCTGTCTGATTTTGGAGTTAGACTTCCCCAAAGCAGTCTCTCACAGATGAGACGATACCTCCATGTTCAGCAAATTTTGGATTCGAAAGAATCATCTTGCAAAACTTGAGGCCGTTTTTGTATTGCTTCTGTTCATAACATTTCTGTAAAGAAACATGAACAAATTATTTTATAAAATGAATATACATGGAGCAACTTTTCATTGCATTATATAAATTCTAAATACAAGATCCAAAATTAGGTCTAAAACATGTGATGGAAAGGTTTTATATCAATTCATATTACTTACAACATGAAGTGTACTGCTGTTACCTGCTCCTTGCCAAACTGTTCTAGTATGAGCACTTTCACTTTTACAGAAGATAAAGGAAAAAAACACAATAAACAGAGAACATAATTGTCAGCCAACACTGCTACAGCTTTCTTAAATTCAAAGTCCAAAAGCAAAAACATGTGTGATAAAAATATAGAAAAATACTATAAACTGCATTAAAAGACTTTGCTACTTCAAAAACAGAACCAAGGCATATACACCAAAAATACTGCCATTTATCGAGCAACTACCATATGTCTGTACAAAACTTGTTATAACATAATTCCTTAAGGTAGGTGTCATTACCTCCACCTTAGAGATGTGGAAACTGAAACTTAAGAGTTCATAAAATTTATTTATAAGTAGCTCAGCTTAGTTGCAAACTCTGGTCTGACTCCAAAGACCATGGTCTCTCCATCACTAATCTAATACAAGTGTAAGCAACCTCTATTCCTCAATGCCACCAGCCAGGCTAAGTAACCAGTGCCTGTCATCCACAGCCACTGACCATGAGAACATCTCATCTTCTTTCACTAACCCTCTCACTTATATTGTTATGGGTGTTCCTTCTAGTACTCAACATGTCAAGCTGACCCCCTTAGGGGACCTCTGCATTTGTGCTCCTTCTACCTGAAATGTTCTTCCCCAGATCTTCCCACGGCGACTCCTTACCATCAGAGTTTCGCACATCACCTACCTGACCACTCCATATAAAACTACCAGATTCCTACCCACCACTCACACATATTCTCTACCATATTACTCGACTTTCTACATAGCGCTATCATTTCCCGAAATTCTTGATTACTTCTCAGTGTCTACCTTCCCCACCATACTGTAAGCTCCATGAGAACAGGGATCTTGCATATTTTAAACATGGCACATCCTGAGGTTCTAGACAAAGAAGCACCGCTCAATAAAGGCAGCCCTCTAAGTTCAAAGCAAAACGGTACCAGCAAAGGAGGAGGAAGCAATTAATCCTTGCAGCAGGAGTGGCAAGTGGAGGAGAGAAAAGTGTTCACAGAAAAAAATATTTAAATTGAAGCTTCTTGACTGCCTCTGGGGAAGGGAACTTGGTGGCTAGGGGACAAGGATAGGAGAGAAACCTCAATTTTGAACCGTGTGAATATATTACCTATTCCAAGAATAATTTAAAATAAAAATTTAAAAACTAAAGATCTGAATTTGACTATAGGAGTTCACCTGACAAATGATAAGGAGGAAAAAACAAACAGAAGGAACTAATGGGGGAGAGGAAAAGAAGAGATACACTATATTTTTTATCTGACTTACCAAGTGATCTGGAAGTAATAATAATCATACTACCAATAATACTAATAACAACAGTTAACACTTATTGGAAGCATTTACTATGTGTCAGGCCCTGTTCTCATTTACTCCTTACTCAAATCCCAGGAAAGCCTAAGAGATACATGTCATCTCCATTTTAGATGGAGACTGAGGCCCACAGTTATTGAGTTTACACAGCTGCTAAGCGTCAGGGCCACAATTCAAACCCAGGTAGTCTGTCTCCAGTATCCAAATATTCAGGTTAAAGCAAAGTCTTAAGTCCAGTAAGGAACACATACTTAGTAGAAAAGATAGATTCTAGTTTCAACTTTGCTACTAACCAGAGAGAGAACTTTCGACACTTAGTCATTTACCATTCCTGGGTCTGATTGTCTCATCTGTAAAAGAGGGCATGGAGTAGCTCCAAAATTCAACAAAATGTAATGCTAACAGCCAGTCTGGAGAACAAGATAGGCAGATGCAAGTCATGCAGAAAATGTGATAACCTAACTGGCGAATTTGTAACGGCATGTTTAGGTACACTGATAATAAAAAAAAAAATTTACTGTTGGTAGCAAAGCACTCTGGTCCACCAACCAAACTTAAAAAAAATTTTTATTATAGACACTTTTGTTTGGCATGGAATTTGCTGTAGCAAAATTTTACCCACATTTATTGCAATTGTGAGATGATAAAATCATTCACTTTTGCAGCACCCTCCTAAATTGATGCAACCTTATAATAAACATTACATCAAAAAATGATGTAGATCAAAAACATTAGATCAAAAAATGTTTAGCATTTCCCAATTTATTGGGAGATAAAGTTAACTCAGCAGTGGCTTTAACTTTTTTGTAGCCAGAGTATAATAAATCATGTAGCTGTTTTTCATTATGCTACCAATAAACATGATTTGAAGTAGAAAATATCCATATATAGAGAAAATAAGTGCTCTGTCTTATTTTAAGTATAAGGTCAAACGTCCTGAAATCCAACAATCCAACTAACAATTTATAGATGATTTTTCATCAACATGTTTTAGATTCCCTAGACCAAAAAAAAAAAAAAAAAACACCTAAAAGGGCAAAAAAGTTCACTTCTCCAATTCAGTACTGTGAAAATATAAGGTACGAGAAAAGTGAAAGCAAAACAAGAAAATATATACAAAGCCAAGTGAAGCAATCTGCCAAAATGTTTTAAATAGAACTTTTGGTTTTTACACTTCTCTCTCATTACTTGCTCAACACTTAGCACCATATAAAACTGAGACAAAATTTTCACCCCAACTACTATGTATCTTTTCTAACATTCTAAAGATTAAGTGTGAAGTTTCTACTGGCTTGAAACAGAACAGCTACTATGAATTTTTATCTGCTGTTGATAAAACCATTCTAGACCTACAACTAGAATATATAACTATGTACTGAAGGACTTTGGAGAGAAGAGGGAAAAAAACCATTCTAAACTTAGTATCTTATTTATATTAAAGGTAAGCAACAGCTGATAGTTACAGAACCAACACAAGCTCTAAATAATAAATAAATCCATCCTTAAAATCTAAACGCTTGCTCACAGATGAAAAGACAGACTAGAATAGACAGCTACCCATCTACAATCTACAGTCCCCAGTGCAGACTGAGAAAAGCAGAAGCATGTTGCCTCTTCTCCCTCAAGAATGGAACCTGGAAAACCGTGAAGACATCAGGGACTCGGACACACACCCTACAGAAAACTCCGCTCTCGCCCGGGCAGCGGTCATTACCGGGCCATTATTCAGGTTTCTGCTCGGAAACAAGGTAAATGCTCCCCTCAAGTGCCAAACCAGCCAGCGCGCACGGCTTCTAATCACTTACTCAAGGCAGGGCCTGCGCGAGTTAAAAGCAAAGAGCTGTGCTGGACTTTTTAACTGAGAAATGCAGTTCGTCACTTTTTCACTTTCCAAAGAGGGTAAGTACTTTACATCAAAAACGTGCAAACTCGCTCTTAAGGAGAGGCTTGGCCTCCTAGGGTTCCCCGTCTGATTTTCCCGTAACCGGCGTAAAGCGGAGCCCCACCCCACCAGGGGGTCACTCCCGCTGCAATAAACACAAAGCAATGAATGAAGACCTGGCCGAGGGGAGCCTGGCAAAAGAAACAAGCGAGGAGGGTCGGAGGGTGGCGAGGCCCGCCGCAAGGCGCCGCACGGGGCCACCACCCGGCCGACGCGCCCTTGCCCAGAGCCCGCTGAGGGCGGCGTGAATTTTCTGGAAGGAGCGCGGCGGGGGCGAGGCGGGCGGCTGCAGAGGGAGGGAACGCGCGGAGGCCAGGAGAGACCCGGGCGGCCCGGGGCGGGGAAGCAGGTAGTGCGGGCTCGGAGATAAACACAGACGCGAGCGGGGCCGAGCCGGTTCGCGCGGACACCGCCGCCTGCACAGGGCTCGGGGCGGCGGCGCGGGTCCCGGCCACTTACCAAGATGCGTTTGAAGAGGTTGCTCTCCTTGGGCGGCAGCTGCACGTTCGGCATCGCGGCCGGCGGGGAGGCTGCGCGCCCGGAGCTCCGTTTCGCGGGGGTGGGCACCGGGACGAGCCGCGGCTAAGAGTCGGGCTGCGGGCGTGGGGGGGGGGGGGGGGGGTCAGCGCATTGGCCTCGAGTTGGGGCTGGGCAGCCTGGGCAGGGCTGGCAGTGGAAAAGGAACGCCGTGTGAGGACAGCCCAGCTCCGGCGCTGCCTGTGGGCGAGCGACCGCCGCGGCTCCCGCGCGCGGCAAGATGGCAGCCAGCGCCCGCCCCCTCGAGCGGGCGGTGTGCGCACGCGCGAGGTGCCCGGCGGCCGGGGGTGGGCTGGGCGGAGGGCAGCGGGGGCAAGAGATAGTGGGGGCGTGTGTCCGGCCGCCGCTTCTGTCACCCGAACCTCGGCGCCAGGTGGGACTCCTCCACCGTAGCCCCTCCTAAGTCACTGACTTACATTATCCTTTGATTGTTGGGCTTGTGGCCCAAGATAATGTCAGAGTCAGACTTTCTTGGTCTCCGTCCTCGAAGTGCTCAACTCAAAGTAAATTCTTAATATGGGACGAACTTGTTTTCCTTCTTTTCCCGCTCGACTTGGACGTTAAGAGAAGTCTTCTCCTTTACGTGCAGACCGAAGAAGTATTCACAACGTATGTGAGGCCATCGGGCAGGCCTCGAAATGGGCTGATGTGGAAGCACGTTTGAAATGACAGTAAAAAGTATTCTGAGCAGTTTAGAACACCTGACATTGTCAGTGAGGATTATGGTGGTTTTTTGAGACCACTGATTCTCCAACTCTATCCACTGTTTCTCCTCCGATGGTTCCCCTTCATACAAGCCATATAATAATGAAAGAAACAAGATTGAACCCAGGATCTTCCAAGTGGGGGACAATTCTACTATAGACAAAGAGGAGCATAGTGCTAGAAACGTGTGAGTCTGGAAAGATAGGGATATACATGGATAACAAGAAGAACTATATTAAGGTTTAATATTAAGTGTATAAACATTAGGTAGATAAGCTCATTTATACATGTTCTGGATCTTTGTGCATATTTATGAGACTGTAGGGTAACTGATACATAATTGCATTTAATGGGCTGTAGTCAGAGCTAAGCTGGAACTTCTTTGATATTTTTTTCCCTCTAGCCTGAGTTGGTTGGAGATGGGAGAAAGACAAAATTCTTTTAAAATATGGAAAGGACTGTTATTAAAAAGGAGGGGTCCAGAGGGGCCTATGTGTTCTGGACACACAGCTTCCCAAGCCATTAGAGAGGAAGTAGGCAAGGAGGGCTTTGTGGGAAACTTGGCTGGGTTGCCCCTGACCTAGTGGTAGTCTCCTAGACCACCAGGCAGGGGCAGAGAAGGGCCTGTTCACAGCACCCTCATAGCCAACCACTTCCATAGTCCCTACCCACTGTTTGCTCATCAGGGCATTACTGACTCCTGAAAATGCTTTGGCTCCCAATTTACATCCTCAGGAGCAAAGGGTTAACTGTGTGAAGGGCTGAAGCTCCAGTGCCCCAGTCAGGCCATCCCTTGACTCTCACAGGACATGGACTTTCCTGGAATGCAGCTCAGCCAGCTCAAGCTACTCTGCCACACCTCAAGGCCAATTTCAAAATGACAAATTGAAAAAAGAAAGTAAAAGAGAAGAGGGCGAAAAAAGCATAGTGCCAAATGTAAATATTTTGGAGACAAGTAATGTTTCTCTTTTATGAAATTTTCCAGTGGACCTAGGCCAGCCTAACTTACTACAAAGCATTAGCTGTCCCCACTCTCTGTGGCAGCTCCCAGACCTTTGCCATGTCTCTCCCCACCCCTAAGTCAGGTAGCCCATGCTGGTTTTTCATTTGCACTCCGCAGCTTCCCACCCGCTGCCAACTTCTCCCCCTTCCCACAACCTCCCCAGCATCTCCCAGCAGTGCAAAGGAACCTGCATTCCGAAACACTGAGAAGTGGGTTGTTATAAATACTCATATTTAATATTGTCCTCATCTGTCATTCACGCACCATGACACACAAAGCACACATACCTTTGTTGTCTATACTGGGGGCTGGTGGTGGGGGCGAGGGGTGAAGGAAGAGACGAGGAATTGAAAAGAACGCCAGTGGTGTTGCTGGTAGTTGTCAGCCTGAACTGTAGAATGCATAAAAGATGTAATGCATGCACAGTCAAAAAGCCTGCATTATCCAGTGGCTGTAATTTTATTACTGACTTCCTGTTTAGTCTGGAGCAAATTTATTTCCACCTTTCAACAGAAAATGGGGTTATAATAACATTGTTGTAATCTTTCACAGCAGGGTTATGTGACTGTAATGCTTAGTCATTTCTAAGCTCATAGAAAAAAACAAATGCATTGTAAATCTGAACTGGCTGTCTCTCAGGAAGAATGCTAAAACTCCACGGGGGTTGGGGGGGGGGGGGTCTCCACCCAGATGTTCCTTCCTGGTGCTTCAGGCAGGGTATACCTCTTTTAGAATCAGGCACACAGTAAAAAAACAGTAACAACATCTGTAATATGGGCCAGTGATTCTCTTGCTAAGCCTACTAGAGCCAAGGAGGAAAGAATCTAGAAAAGGATGTTCTCCACCCCATATACACAGCATCTCTTGCAGAGCCAGCTGACAGGGTAAAATCAAGTCGTTTGCTGCTATTCCCACAACCAGTTTAACCGTGTAGTTAACGCTGGATGGGAAAGGAACTCATCAGATTGCAGGACACATTACACCTCAGATTCCCTAATATTTCTGCTGTCTTCTTCCTTCCTTGCCCTAATTTGAAGGAAGAAAGTGCACTTTCATTCCTCTCTTAGAGCTCTTGATCCCATCTTCTTTTGCTTTTCCTGAACTTTTATTCATCAGTTATTCCCCTTGCGATCTGCATTTTCCTCCTTCCTTATATAAGTTCTATTCTAATGAGAGAAGCCAGAAAATAGACAAATAAATAAGCAAGATAATTCCAGACTGTAGGAAGTCCTAGGAAGGAAATAAAACAAGGTCATGTGAGGGCAATGGGGCTTGAGGAAAGGACTACTTTAAAGCAGGTACTCAGGAACGATCAAGAAAGGCCTCTGGGGAAGTGGTAATGGGAACAGAGATGTTAAAGATGAGAAGGGAGTTAACAAGGTGAAAAGCTGGGACAGTGTATTCTAGCCAAAGGGAACCACATGCAAATACCCTAATGGAGGAACAAGATTGGCATGGTCAAGGCATAAGAGTGACAGGTAGGAACTTCAAGTTTAAGGAGGTGGCTGGAGGGTAGTACATGAGACGGAATGTCGTGCACAGTTGAGTTGAAAATGTAGGCCAGTTTGTGCAGGGTGTGCCAAATCAAGCAATGTGGTTTGGTTTGGTTTTATCCTAAGTTCAGTGGGAAGCCATTGAAGCATTTTAAGCAGGAAAGTGACATGATCTGATTTATTTTTTAAAAGGTCGCTCTGACTATTTATGGAAAATGGACAAGAGATACTGGGTTTCTTCTAGGAAAGTGGCAACTCTGCTTATTCCTTAAGATTTGGCTTCTGCCTCCAATGGTCTTCTGAAAATGTTCTCTGAAATATTACCAATTCATTTGTTCAGTACTTAATTATTGGGCACAATGTGACAGGCAGTCTTCCAACAAACGAAAATATGTGCCCTCATGAAGCTTACATGTTAGGGATTGCCTAGCATCCAAATCCAAAGATTGTTTCAGTCCACAGTTTCCTTCCCCTCTCTGTAGCATTTCACACAGTGGATCACCCTGTCCTTCTTGACTTTTTCTGCCTTAGGTCACCAAGACCTTGCAGAGTCCTGGGTTTCCTCCTGTCTCTCTTCCTAGTCATTCTCCGGGTCCTCCATCAACTCCTCTTCCTTCTCCTAAATGTTGGTTGTTTAGACAATTCTGCTTTCTTTTTCAACAACAGCAATAAAGCATGTTCGTTGAGCACCTGCTACTCACCAGTGAAACAGAATTAATAAATTCTCCTGCTCCTATTGCTTCCATCATTAGCACCAAGCAGATTGTAAATGTCTCCAGTTTCAAGCCCTCGTTTGATCTCCTAGCCTTCACTCCCACTTGTTCGTTAAATATCTCTCCATCTAGATGTCTAATAAGCATTTTTCTGCTTGAACAGTAAAAATAAAACTAATCATCTTCCCATCAAACCAATCCAAGTGCTGACTGCTCTATTTTTGTTAATGACACCACTCTTGCAGTTAAAACATTCTGACCCTCTTTGACTCCTCTTTATTATTCCCCACATCCAAGTTGCTTAGTCCTTTAGATTCTAGATCTATGCTTCTGCCTTTCCTCCCCTGCTTTCCATTCCGGCTCCACCTTAAAACTAAATATTGCAAAAACCTCATAACTGGTCCCTCTATTTTCAGGCTCTCTCCTCTCCATTTCATTTTGCACATTGCCTCTATATGTGTCTTTTCTCTCCAAAATTCTAAATGGGTCACTCAGTGTATCAAAGCTTTCAATGGCCCCCATTGCCTAGAACTCAGTCTATTCTCAGATTTTTCTTTCACTTTGCTCCTACGATTTCCTTATATAGCAGTGGAACCAATGACTATATCAGGTCCACTATTTTCTAAACTTTATACTTTTGCTCAACCTGATAGTTTTATCAGAGATTGTTCTTCCACTACCCAAGTCTTTATCTTTTAAATCCTTCATCTCAAACAACATGACTTTCCTGAAGTCTTTCCAAGTCTTCCCAGTATATCTGATCTCTCTCTTCTATGAATTTACATAGCACTTTCTCCTTCTTTTATGCCTTTGTCTTGCTCTGTTTTATGTTTTATAAATTGGAAGTGTTTCGAAGGCTGGGGTTCTCAACCTTGTCTGCACTTTTCTATCACCTAAGGAGCTTAGAAAACTACTGATGGCTGAGTCCTACCTCCATAAATTCTGATTCAGTTGAGGTGGGGTAGAGATTGGGCTTCTAAAATTCTTCCCAGGTAATTGTAATATGCAACCAGAATTGAGAACCACTGCTTCAAGGCATGTCATCCTAATCCAGGCTGAAATAGGCCACCATTCTTCTGAATTTAGATAAGGCACAAAAACAAAAAACTCCCATCACCAAGATTCAATTTGGAATCCTAGGCAAAAGCCACGAATTTCTGGTGGAACCACAAATAGTGAATGTGGTCTAGAATTGGCACCATTTAAAGTCTCTGGGTTAGCACAGAAACATCTTTGTTCAAGAATTCTCTGGAAACCATCGTCGGTTTCTTGCTCCTCCAGTCATCTCACTTCTGTTGTATTCTTGTTTGTTTCTCTGCTTTCTTTCCAAACTCATCCTCCTGCTGCTGTTCTCTATGCCACACCTTTTCACTAGGCTTTATCCTCAACCCCTTCACCAAGCACTCTCTTCCTCCTCACCTTAATTGATACACAACCCTTCACCAAGGACATTGTCTCTCGTTTTGTGTTTTCCTCTCCTATACACCATAGGAGTTGGTGGGGGGAGAATCAGCAATTTTTTCCATCCCACTGACCCCTCCAAATCATAATACTTCACCTTCCTTTAAGGAAAAGGAAATTTATTTTGAGTCTGTACTCACCAGCTCTATCATTCTCTTCTCCTTTTCTTCTTGGTGACTATCCTTCATTCGTTCATTTGCCAAGAGACAACAGTCATCATTTCAACTTCACTCCTAGTATCCATCTATTATGATTCCAGTATCTATGTGGATGATTCAAAACCCTAGCCTTGGATAAGTAAACTGTGGCACATCCAGACAGTGGAATATTATTCAGGACTAAAAAGAGCTATCGAGCCATGAAAAGATATATAAAAATCTTGAATGTGTATTACTAAGTGAAAGAAGCCAATCTGAAAAGGCTACATACTGTATGATTCCAAGTCTACGACATTCTAGAAAAGACAAAACTATGGAGACAGTAGAAAGATTAGTGAGTGCTAGGGGCTAAGGGGAGGGAGGGATGAATAGGCAGACCACAGAGGATTTTTAGGGCAGTGAAGACACTCTGCAGGATACTAGAATGCTAGATACGTGTCATTGTACATTTGTTATAACCTAGAGGTATACAACACCAAGAGTGAACCACAAGGTAAACTGTGGACTTTGGGTGATTATGATGTGTCACTGTAGGTTCATCAGTTTTAACAAATGTACTACTCTGGTGGGAGATACTGATAAGGAGAGAGGCTATGCATATGTGGGGGCAGGAGGTTTCCATATGGGAAATCTCTGTACCTTCTGCCTAATTTTTCCTTGAACCTAAAACTGCTCTAAAAAATAAAGTCTATTTAAAAAAAATAAATCTCTAGCCTTAGAGTTCCTTGGTTTCATCTCCAAAGACCTTCGCCTTCTACCCTATCTTAGCCACCCACTCCCATGGCCAAATTTTGAATTACTAAGAGCTGTCCCACCTCTTAAATCATAAATTCCAGCAATCTACTATCTTATTTTTCTAATTATTTTTAAATGAGAAGAGATTTGCCAATATTCTTTTAACTCCAAGAAAGCTTCTTACAGCAGGCATAACATACCTGTTATTGAAGATGAGATCTTCATATTAGTAGCCTTTGGGGATTAGTAGCCTGTCAGGGTAACACTGAGAGAAAAGTCTTTTTACCCTTGTGTTGAGGCTCTAGCATCCTGCCTCCAGCATGAAGCCAAGAGCTGTTGCTTTCATAGACTTGTTCTTTATACATCTATAATTTCTGAGAACAGTGACTCCAATCAGATGCTTGTGGGGACAATCCATGTTCTAATGACAAGCTTCTATTTCTTTCAACAAATATTTGTTGATGCCTTAATAAGTGCCATTCACTCTTCAAGATGCAAGGGATGTAGGCTAGCTCACTCAATCCTCTATTTTCAATATACCTATTCTTCAACCGCATCTAACTTGCCAGTTTCTGGATCATACCATTTTCTCCTTATCTATTCACTCAATCAACCCAAATTTCCTGAGCACTCATTCGCACCCATCGTTTCTCTTCTTTCTTCCTCTCTCAGCAAAAACAGTGCCTTCTGGCCCATGCAGAATTAATTCCTCCATCTGTGCTTAGAAGGGAATACATTTCTACCTTCTTTGGAGACTTTACTCCTCTCTATTTATTCTCTCTTGTCTTCTCAGTTACTGTAATCATTTAATAATAACTATTATTGAGCACTTACTCTATACCAGGCACTATATATAATGTGCTATTTCTTATTTAATATTCATGAAAATCCTATGAGAAAAATACTATTACCCCCTGTTTACAAATGAGAGCTGAAGTTTTAAAAAAGTAAATTTGTACCAAATTACAAAACTAAGAAGTAAGGGCCATCTTACCAAAGCTCGTACGTTTAGCCACTATGCTAAACTGCCTCCCACAGCATACTAACTAGTTTCCGTGGATCCTTGGCCAGCCTCCTTCAATTCATTTTCTGCATAGAGGCCAAGGGAGTCTGTACTAATTTCCTATTGCTGCTGTAACAAATTGCCACAAATTTAGTGGCTTAAAGCAATACAAATTTATTATCTTACAGTTCTGAGGTCAGAAGTCTGAAATGTGTCTGCAGGACTGCGTTCCTTTTGGAGGCTCCAGGAGAGAATGCATCTCCTCGCCTTTTCCAGCTTCTCAAGGCCACCTACATTTCAGGGCTTGTGGCCCTCTCTTCCATCTTCAAAACCAACAGCATGGCATGTTCTCTCCTCTCTGACCTCTGTGTCCTCCTTGATGCGGGGTTGGTGAGCCGAGGAGTCAAAAGATTTCTTAGACTCTCAAGATCTGGCAGTAGTGCTCTTTTATTTAGAGAATAGTGTGGAATAGCATGGGGACGGGACCCATGGGCAGTCAGAGCTTCTGCTGCTGCCGCTTCTGCTACCCCCCCCCCCCGCGGGGGGGCGCCGTCCCGCCGGCGCCCCCGCCCCCCCCCCCCCCCCCCCCCGGCATGGGGACAGAGCCCATGGGCAGGCAGAGCCGCTGCTGCTGCCCCCGCTGGCATGGGGACAGGACCCATGGGCAGGCAGAGCTGGTGTGTGGGGACAGGACCCATGGGCAGTCAGAGCTCCTGCTGCTGCCCCGAGTTGAGGGTTAGGGCTAAATTTAAGGCATAGGTATGTGAGTTATCTCTTTACAAGACAAAGAATATGTAAAAAAGTTAAAATGGTATCAGTGGCCGTATGGTCTGACCATCCCCCCCTCTTCCTGGCACAGAGAGGGAGGCATCTTCACAGATAGAGGTTTCCCTTAGAAATGTAAATGTTTCCCAACAAAGGGGCAAACAAATTCCACTCCTTGGAGCCTGAATCTCATCTGTAGTTTTAAAACTAACCAGCCTAAAAATCCTCATCTTAAGCCATTTTAAAATTAAGCAGCCTAAAAATCCTCATCA
>NC_060272.1:53395566-53597867 GCF_021613505.1 Equus quagga | reverse complement strand
TCCTGTCCCCATGCCAGCGGGGACAGGACCCATGGGCAGGCAGAGCTGGTGTGTGGGGACAGGACCCACGGGCAGTCAGAGCTCCTGCTGCTGCCCCGAGTTGAGGGTTAGGGCTAAATTTAAGGCATAGGTATGTGAGTTATCTCTTTACAAGACAAAGAATATGTAAAAAAGTTAAAATGGTATCAGTGGCCGTATGGTCTGACCATCCCCCCCTCTTCCTGGCACAGAGAGGGAGGCATCTTCACAGATAGAGGTTTCCCTTAGAAATGTAAATGTTTCCCAACAAAGGGGCAAACAAATTCCACTCCTTGGAGCCTGAATCTCATCTGTAGTTTTAAAACTAACCAGCCTAAAAATCCTCATCATAAGCCATTTTAAAATTAAGCAGCCTAAAAATCCTCATCACTCCTCACATCTTCTGTCTGACTCTAATTCTACTGCCTCTATCTTATAAGGACCCTTGTGATTACCTTGGGCCCACCGAGATAATGCAGGATAATCTCCCCATCTTAAAATACTTCATCACATCTGCAAAGTCCCTCTTTGCCGTGTAAGGTAAGGTTTTCACAGATTCTAGAGATTAGGATGAGGACATTTTGGGACAGAGAGGGGCATTTTTCAGCCTACCACATGATCTTTGTAAAATACAAATCTAATAACACTTATTGTTTAAAATTCTTCCATGGCTTTCAGGTGAAAGCTGAGCCTCTTTTTTTTTCTTTTTTTTTTTTGAGGAAGATTGGCCCTGAGCTAACATCTATGCCCATCTTCCTCCACTTTATATGTCGGACACCTGCCACAGCATGGATTGATGAGCAGTGTGTAGGTCCTCGCCCAAGATCCCAAACTGCGAACCCCAGGCTGCTGAAGCTGAACATGCAAATTTAACCACTATGCCACTGCCCTGGCCCAAACTGAGCCTCTTTATCTAAGTATGTGAAGCCCTTTATGATTTGGTTCTGCCTGTCTTTGTAGCCTCATGTCCCATCACTCAGCCAGACTGCACTACTTGTAATTTCCCAAATTCTCAGCATGTATCTGTGATGCCCTTCCTATCTGTGCCTAGCTGTTACCAAGCCCCAAGGGACCGGTGACCCGCAGTGGGGCCTTTTGCCCAGAGCTGCCCACACCAGTAGAATGAGACCAGACTCGGAATAGCAGAGCAGAAACATTTTTCATTGATCAACGAATGGAGGAGCCAGAGCTCATGCTCTAAAATACCTTCTCCTCAAAAGGAAGGTGAGCAGGGTTCTTATGGGATGTGAAGGGGGAGGGGCCTCCACTCAGGGCATTTGGGGCATGCACAGATCTTCCCTTTTTGCACATGGCACCTTTTGCACACATTTTGTAGGACGAACATTGTCTCTACCCACTCTAGGTCCTTCTGGCTGGGCTATGAGTTAAATTGACACAAGAAAGAATAACAGGAGAAAATCAAACAAAGCTTTATGTCATGTATACATGGCAGAAACTCAGGAAAACAACTTGCCAGAATGGCTGAGCTGCCAGCTTATATATCATCTTCAGCTAAAGACAAAGGAGGGTGTTGGGGGTAGTGGGTTGGGACTTCAATGGGGAGGAAGGCAATTCACATGGAGATGGGAAAGCAAGTGTTTGGTGAACAGAACTTTGATAAGAATGGGCTTAGCAAGGTTCCTCCCAAGTCTACTGATACCCAGAGTTATCTATGGTGATGGCCTGTCCTGGGGACAGGCCTTTTATCTTAAAATTCTTATAGGCACTTGGGAGGGAGGTCAAAGTTTCTTTCATAGTCTTTTGCTCTTGAAAATAATTAAAGCAAAGAGTCATATTGTGTGTGTGTAATTTTCTCTTAATTAATTAATTAATTTTTTTGGTGAGGAAGATTGGCCCTGAGCTAACATCTGTTGCCAATCTTCCTCTTTTTGCTTGAGGAACATTGTCCATAAGCTAACACCCATGCCAATCTTCCTCCACTTTGTATGTGGGACGCCACCACAGTGTGGCTTAATGAGCCATGTGTAGGCACATGCCAGGGATCCAAACCCGCAAACCCTCAGCTGCTAAAGCAGAGTGCACAAAATTAACCACTATACCATGGGGCTGGCCCCTAGAGATATATTTTGAAGTGGCCAATTCTGATCCCCCACAGTTTCCCTCTATGCATGGCACCCCATCGCCTTCTTGGACCTTTCTGGTTTGGACTGGCTATGTTACCAAACCAAAGTGGTTTGGCCTCCTGTCAAGTTAAATAAGACTCTCCACCAGAAGTAAATTGTTTCACAAAGTAAAATATATTTGCAGCAAATAGGAGACCATGAGGAATCATTTCCAAAGTCATGGCGTCCCTGAGCAAAGGGAAGCAGGGACCTTTCATTTCAGATGAGGAATGAATATTCAAAAGGGAGAGGTGGGTAACTGCTTGCGCAGGCTCAGTTGGAAAACGTGCTTCCACATATGCTACAAGATATGGTAATAAAGACCATGCTCCTCCTAGAGAGATCTTGGCATTAAAAATAAGGTAAAGGTCATAGGCATTGCTCTTGTGGTGAGGCTTAGTCAGGTCCAGGGTGATTGGTGATTGCATCTCCTTAACATAACAAAATAAAAAAAACAATTTGGCAAAAAATTAAATGCTTCCAAACCCACCATTGAGTTCCTCGGGGCAACTAGTCATTGACAGTTCTGCCATTTGGCCACCTAGCATCCTTCTGCCTTGGTTCCTATAAGCAAGCACAAATGAGAAACAAAGCATTAGATGTGGAAAATGTTTTAGGGACTTCCCTGGGTGACATAGGTAATGCCTACTTGCCCTTCAAAACTCAGATTAAGCATCAGCTTCTCCCAGAAGCCATCCCTGCCCTCTCCTCTGATGTGGCTGCCCCTCCTCCGTGTTTTCTCAAAACACTCAGTACTCACCTCTAATATAGCACTCATCATACTATGTTGAAGTCATTAACTTACTTGTCCATTTCCTCCATCAGACTGAAGTTCCTCTGGATCAGACACTGTGTCTTGTTTGACTGTGTATTCCCCATGTTTTACAGCTGGTGCTCAAAAAAGCCTTTGTTGACTTAATTGTCTTCCTGTAGCGCATAGCATAGCATCTTAATACAGCAGAGAGTCAAAAACATATTTGTTAAACTGAACTGCAGTTGTTTTCACCTCCTCAAGAATAGAAAGATAATTTACTATCTTCTGCAAAAGATATTCAGATTTTGGGACTTGCATCCTGCTCCCCAGAACTGTAAAATCTAGTGTGCGTAACAAATTGCCAAGTATGATACAAGGAAAGACTTAGCAATATTACATGAGATGTAATTGAGATGATATGGGAGCCTAAAGAAAGGAAGAACTAACTGTGATTAGGCGGAGGAGCTGATCTATAAAAGACAATGACAGCTGGAATGGTGTCTGCTTTCCTCACCTTGAACCCCTAGCACTTAGCAGAGTGCTTGGCGCGTAGTAGGTATCCAATAAGTCTTTGATGAAGACAACGTCAATGAATTTCACTCCAGGCACAGGAATTAGTATTGTCAAGAAAAATTGTGAGATATTGAAATGGGCAGAAAGATTATAGAATGCCTTGTTGAATGGTTTCTTATTGCCTTTGAGCTATTTTACAACTCTTTTAAACTGTAGAAAACTGCTAACAAAGCAAATGATTCTTCTGCCTAGAAATGCAAATTGTGTGTAATGGAGATGCAAGTGATTATTGCCTTGTATATATTGACCAGTTTCTCATCTTTTAAATAAATTCATTTCAGCATTCCTTATGGTGTATTTATATTTTCTCTTGGCATTTTTCTTTAGTTATAGCATCCCTCATTAATTGGTAATTAATTAATTAAAATTTTTCACAGGTGTGTATCTCATATTTGTACAAGGGCCATAATCTTACCTTTTAAAAAAATACCCTTTAGGGGCCAGGCCGGTGGCGCAGCAGTTAAGTGCTCACGTTTCACTTCGGTGGCCCAGGTTGGCCAGTTCTGATCCTGGGTGCGGACATGGCACCACTTGGCAAAAGCCATGCTGTGGTAGGCATCCCACATATAAAGTAGAGGAAGATGGGCATGGATGTTAGCTCAGGGCCAGCCTTCCTCAGCAAAAAGAAGAGGATTGGTGGCAGGTGTTAGCTCAGGGCTAATCTTCCTCAAAAAAAAAAAAACCTTTAGCAATATGAACAAAAAAGACAAGTTTGGAAGCACGTTTTTGAGAAATACAGAGTCATCTTGTTGAGCTGAAACATGAGGTTCTTGGATGTCATGGTAGAAGAAAGAGGCTAGATTGAAGTCAGATCATGGAGATCTGGGAGAATGATGTCCCCTTTCATTAGACAGAGACTACAGTGGGCAGAAACAAGGTCATGGTGCAGCCCAGCCTTCTTGGTTCAAATCCCTTTGGCCATTAGATTGTCCCTTTGGGCACAATCTTGAGCAAGTCATCTAACCATGCTGTGCCTCGGTTCCCTAAAATGGGCATTGCAATTGAACCTACTTCATAGGGGTGTTGTGAAGATAGTGAGTTAGTTAAATGGAAAATGTTTACACTACATTACAAGGTGAAAAATAAGTACTCAGTGGATGTTAACTACTATATGATTGTTACAGTTCACAGTTATTTATCTGAAATACTTGGGACCAGTTGTTTTAAACTTCAAGATAGTTTGGATTTAGAAAGGTAGATGCGTATACTGTATATCACATAACACTCTCAGCAGGATCTGGGGCAGCGCCTTATAATCCGATACACAAATATTTCTTCAGTAAAATATATGAATATTTATTCCAAGTGAGATGAATACAGATATAAATAGCCTACGTCAGTCCCCCTCAGGTTTCCCTACCAAAGTGGTTTGGGTTAGAACAGGTTTGCCCATCAAATAAGTTACCAAAAAAACCTTCAGTTCTCAGAGATTTTTTATTTTTGAATTGAAAATAAGGTTTTTCAGAGCTTTTGGGATTTGAGAATTGCAGAAGATTGCTGTATTACTAAAGTAAAAAAACGTAAGATTAAATAGAATTTAGAAATCCTGGAAATTGTTCAGAAAGCAAGCTTTTGAATTTGATCGCTTCTCCACTTTGGCAGTTTTAATTTTTCCATTTAAAAAGTTGAAAGCAAGGGCAAGAAATAGTTGTTGAGGGTAAGTTTCCCTTTATAGAGGTTCCAGCTAATAAATGAAGATGAAATGATAAAATATCACCATTTTGCAACCTCTACTGAAATAACGAATCTTGGCAATCAAGAGCTACTAATATCATTTAAAAAAGACACAACTAAATATTATGTACCTTCTTTTGGAAGTATCTAACCCACATACGAAGTCATTTTGCCAAAAAAATGTAAATCTGAGTCTGCTCAAGCGTCTAGACCAGTTTATAAGAAATACAGGGAACAAAGGAAGATGGTACATGCAAGTCTAGAAAAATCTAGACTGTGTGAAATTCCTCAAGGCAAAGGATCCACTTTCTTCAACAAATACATCACAAAGGAAAAACAAAAAAGAGGGGAGAACCTAGAGATTAAAACAAACAAAAAATATAGCAACAAATTGCAACGTATGGACCTTATTTAAATCCTGATATGAACAAATTGCCAAAAAAAAAAGAAAAAGAAAAAAATCTGACACAATCAGGGAAATTTGAATACTGACTAGATATTTGATTATATTAAGAAGCTATTTTTAATTTTTAGAGTGATTATATTTTTTAAAAGTCTTTATCTTCTGGAGCTACAAACTAAAATACTTACAGATGAAAAGATGTGATGTTTTGTATTTGCTTTGAATTAATCCAGTGAGGGGGAAGAGAGGGGGGAGGTGGGAGGGTAGGTGAAGCACTGAGTTGATAAGTGTTGAGAATTCGTGATGGTTGCGTGGGGCTTCATTATACTGTTCTCTCTATTTTGGAGCATGTTCGAAATTTTTCATAATGAAGAGGGAAAAAATCATAAGATGTATATCTACATACATGCACACAGTATAGATTACATTGTATTCCTCAATATAGACCACTTTGGATCTAAGTTGGAAAATAATGCTTATAAAGGGAATCTGAAGAATACTGTTAGTAGAAAAAGATGGAGAAATAAAATTTATTGAAATGAAGATTTGAAAATGTACAATTAAAAACCAAAGTAGGGGCCAGCCCGGCGGCACAGTGGTTAAGTTCGCACTTTCTGCTTTGGCAGCCTGGAGTTTGCCCGTTTGGATCCCGGATGTGGACCTATGCACCACTTGTCACGCCATGCTGTGGCAGGCGTCCCAGATATAAAATAGAGGGAGATGGGCACAGATGTTAGCTGAGGGCCAGTCTTCCTCAGAAAAAAGAGGAGGATTGGCAGCAGATATTAGCTCAGGGCTAATGTTCCTCAAAATAACCCAACAAAACAAAAAAACAAAGTGAATGATTTAAGAAAAATATTTAGCATGAAATTTAGGATGATAGATGGAAGAGAGAAAATTACCAAGAAGTTGTAGGAGACAACACTAAATGAGCTTGTTAACAAGGGTGACATCAACCTAGGCTAATAGCAGTTTAGGGGGGACAAAAGAGTTTCCAGGAGCAGTTAGTCTTTGACTTGTCTTTGCTTTTTTTTTTTCAGAGTAAAAGAAAGATAGTAGTTGACCTTTCAAGGCCTCTTAAACATCTCTGACCCTGAAAATTGTTTGAGTGATCGAGTTTCAATAATGCCAGCAGGTGGCGCATTCCAGGCTAAGAAAAATTTGAGAACCAGTATGAATATGTGAAAAGAAAAAATGCTCCTTTTTCATCCTTCGTATTCTGCTTTTCTCAGGGAAGATAGTTTATAAGAATACAAAGAGAATAATCTTTGTTTTATTTTCCACCTTAGTGAGAGCTTGAATTTTGTATTAAATTGCTAAATAATTCCTGATTTCATTTTTTCTATAGTAAAATATATCTGATTAAAATCCCAAGCCACTGCTGATCTTCGCATTGTGGGATGTCTCCAGATGTGGTCAAGAGCCTAAACTCCAGGGAACTAGAAAGCTAGGTGCATCGTCATAGTGTGCTATGAGACATAATGTGTTATGGCCTATGCGCTGAGATTTTACATTGCTTCCAGTGCCTCTGAAAATTTCCTAAATGGGACCAAAGGTTTCAACTTAGCTGGTAACAGTCTCTACACCCACCCCGGTCTTGCTCCCCAAAGAATGTTCAGGTCTGAGGAAATCCTGGTGTTCTGCTGCTCTCAGGGAAAGTCGTAAGCTCACACTTCATTGATGTGGAATCCTTGTGGAAAGACACTGTGGACTAAGGAAAACTTCACAATTCAAACAGCAGATGTTTATTTGGACAATTAGAATTGCAATCCAGGAGACACAGATTCGGGTAGAAACCCACAATATGTTCTGAGGAAGACAAAGGAAGCAAGGATTTATAAAGGCAAAAAGAGATAAATTAGACAGGTTGTTTTGCAAGATTGTCACTGGTGCTAGCAACAACTGTTACTTCTTGGTCATATGTGATTGGTTGCTAAGGCCATCTCTAAGGCACAAAGTTCTTATCTATGGGAGTAAGCATATTTCTTGAAAGAAGGTCAAGTTGACAACAGTGAGGCACAGTTCAAAAGTTACATTCCATCTGGGTATCGAGGTTGTGTGTGTGCATAAGCCCCATTTCCTCCCAGCTCCACTTTAGAAGCCCCAAAATATGTCACGCCATTTTGTTATCCTTGTCCACAACATGAATCAACCTTCTGTTAGTACTGTAGACACAAGAGTATCTTCACAATCTTTAAAACAATCTGGAGATCTCTGAGAGGAAGCTAAGTGAAAATCCCCTTTCCCTACACCTTTGGGTTTTGGGCTGAGTTGGCTCTCAATGGATCTGAAAAATGGCTCCATGTATTTTGTTGTTTTAGGTTTGACAAATAGAAATGGCAAGCAATAGGATATATTGGAGTATATGAGGAAGCCGTTTGGTGTAAACCTAATTCGGCCTGACTTTGTTTTTTCCAAAAGGGCCTGACCGTGGCCATTGAGCATGCATTGTAGATCTGCTTTAAACATTTACTATGGCAAGAACAAATGTCCTTAAGATAAAGGTACAACGTCCCCCCACACTGGCATTTCCTTAAGGATAAGCATCTCTCCCTAGGCTAGGAACTGATTGCTGCGCTCACCTGTGACCACCACCCAGCTCACCTGTGACCACCCAGCTTGAGACAACACACCTGCCACCCTGCTGTGTTCACCAAGACAGCAGATCTACCTGTGTCCATCAATCGCTGTGCTGACAGAGCAGTCTCTCAACTATTGTAAAAGGGACATTTCAATCATATGTGAAACATCCTCTTTGGGGGTATATAACCACTCTGTACACCCCACTTCTTTGGTGCCCTTTCTTCCTTCAGGAAGAAAGGCCCCGGGCCATGGTCCTCACATTTTAGCTCAGAATAAACCCATCAGAATTTTCGTTTATAGATTGGTTATAGATTATTTTCATTGACAGATTACTCCAAGTGGAAGAAGGCTCCTGGAGGAGGGGGACACAAATCATTTAGTTTCTCAAAGGGATACCAAGTTGTCAGTGCCCATTACAAATTCATTCAACAAAGAAACTATTTATAGTCAACTTTATTGTGAATTATTTCAGACATGGTAGCTCGTTGCTAATTTAATCAAATGCTCTTTTTTTGTTTTTTTTTTTTTACTGACTCAACCTTTTTTATTACTATTTCTGGAAATTTTTATCCTGTAACATATTAGACTCTTTGGAAGTAGAAGTTATTTCATTTCATAAAATGATTCCTATGAAATCTGAAATTATCCATATTATTATTCACAATAATAATTTCCATAAGGCTTTTTCAGTCAAACTTTAAAGAATGTCTTCGTTTCTTTTATAGCTTTCTTGTTTATAATAATACTCATCACAAAACTTCAGGAAATCTAGAATACTATAAAGAGAAAAATAAAGATTACTGATAATTCCACTGGACTTTTAAATATATATGCATCACGTATGTTATGGAATAGTTTGCTGAGTTTTTTAATGTCCTCTTTCACTTAACAATATATTGTGGAAATCTTTGCATGTTAACATATATAGATATGCCACATTATTTTCTTTCTTAAAAAATGGAGGAGGAAGCAGTATTTATAATACCAAGCATAAATGTCTTTAGGGATTTTTTTAAATTGAGGAATAATATACACAAAGTGCATAAAGTTTCATGTATATCTCAATATTTTTTTTTTTTTTGAGGAAGATTAGCCCTGAGCTAACATCTGCCACCAATCCTCCTCTTTTTGCTGAGGAAGACTGGCCCTGAGCTAACATCTGTGCCCATCTTCCTCTACTTTATATGTGGGACACCTGCCACAGCATGGCTTGCCAAGCGGTGCCATGTCCACATCCAGGATCCAAACTGGCGGACCCAGGGCCGCCCAAGTGGAACGTGTGCACTTAACCGCTGTGCCACCGGGCGGGCCCCTCAATAAATTTTTATGTATGTAAGAGTATTAGTCTGCTTGGGCTGCCATAACAAAATACACTATTGGGTGGCAGAAATTTACTTCTCACAGTTTTGGAGGCTGGAAAATCCAAAATCAAGGTGCTGGCAAGGTAGGTTTCATTCTGAGGCCTCTTTTCTTGGCTTCTAGGTGTTTGCCATCTTGCTGTGTGCTTACATGACCTCTTTGTGCTCACATGACCTCTTTGTGCTCTGTTGCAGGAGAGAGAGACACACACAAAGACCTCACAAGCTCTTTGGTGTCTCTTCGTATCAGGGCACCAATCCTATCAGACCAGGGTTCCACCTTTAGGACCTCATTTAACCTTAATCACCCCCTTAAAGGCCCTATCTCCAGTACAGTCACATTGGGGGTTAGCTTCATCATACTGAATTTGGGAGGGACACAATTCAGTCCATACCAGTAAGTCTTATTTTTTTAAGGAGAATAACTTAAGATATATATCTGCATACACAAATCAAAATACAGAATTAGAAGATTTCGTTGGGGCCAGCCCAGTGGCACAGCAGTTAAGTTCCTACATTCTGCTTCTCGGCGGCCCAGGGTTTGCCGGTTCGGATCCCAGGTGTGGACATGGCACCACTTGGCAAAAGCCATGCTGTGGTAGGCATGCCACATATAAAACAGAGGAAGATGGGCACGGATGTTAGCTCAGGGCCAGTCTTCCTCAGCAAAAAGAGGAGGATCGGTGGCAGATGTTAGCTCAGGGCTAATCTTCCTCAAAAAAATTAAAATGTAGTAGGTAGAAGTAGATACCTTGAAGCAGGTAATAAATGTTAGATATTTACATTTATGGATAATTCTCCCTTTTACATATGTGGTCATAATCTAAAAAATATCCTGTAAATTCAGTAATATGGAATTCTTTTTGCCTTTGCTTTTCAGGAAGAAATACTGAGGCAGAGAGATCAAATGACTTGTAAATGTGATCGCCAAGGTGTGTATCCCACTGAAATATTCAAAAAGGCACTATGTTTGCATTTTCTTGGAACTGGTTATTGTTTGAGTTTTTAATCCTTTAATCAGTGGCTTACAAGCTATGAACTGAAGTTGATCCCCTAAATTCCGTAGTTGCATGCAACATCTATAAAATCACTAACTTGTGGATATATATAGTCTCCTACCTTTTGGATCCCCGTTACGATTTTTAAAAATACAAATTTATAGTCTCATTTAGTCATTAGCCATTTTCTCAGGAAATGGAAGCTGAAAGTACAGCTATTAATATGCAGAATCCCCTAAATTTTTAAATGATGAGAAGGGGATCCTAATTAAAAAAAAAATCAGGAACCACTGCTTTAGTGGCTCCATACATGACGAAATTCTTGTGATTTTACATTAATATATTGTAAATCTTGACCTATTATCAAAACTGTAGAGACTCTCCTGGGTTTGTCTGAAACTGAAAACCAAAGCTCCACCTTCGGCCCAGGGAGCAGAGCGCCGTTTCGGGTATAAACTACAACTCCCAGGATTCCTGGGTGGGAGTTCCTGGGAGTCGTAGTTCATTCCACACGCCGGCGCCGCGCCCCCCCCCCCCCCCCCCGCCACGCTTAACCTCTGCGACCCCGGCTCCAAATCGCAACCCACGCCTTCGGGAAAAGTACGCCGCGAGGTTGTCTTGTGAGCATTATTCTCGCTTTGCCATTTTTCTCTTTTGTTTTTTCCGTCAGCTCATTCTTATGCACGACCAAGGACGACTCCTCTGGAGGAGGGTCGAGACCGAGGAGGAGCCGGATCGAGCGTTAACCCGGAAGAAGTGAACCAGGGAGTAAAGGTGATCCCGTGTCTGTCGGGCCGAAATGTAGCGAGTTACAGAAGGTTCCGACCTCAGTAAGGAAAATTAACGTCCTTTCTTCTTTTTCTTAGGTACTTACGATTCATTTCTTTGTTCTGATCGTTAAAAAAGTCTTTTTCTTTCTCCAGTGTATTTTTTTTTTCCATGTTGTCTCCTTGTGGGATCACCGCATACTGTATACTGTGTCACTCGGTATGGCTTACACGTGCTGCTGTCGCTCAGGCTTAGTGTCAATTCTGACATCCCGATGCTGAGAATTGTTCCTAGAGTATCAGAGAAGCCCTGTTGCTGTGGTGGGTCATGGAGAAGACTTGCCGTTCTCGAATATAGATAACCCTAGTGAGTAAACGTCTTTTTTTCCTCCCTTAACATTGAGGTTCATGACCTTGAGAGTTACTCATTCTACTACTGTTCCTAAAATGGAAGTTTTATCTAGAAGTGTTCTAACAAAAATCTGTTTGCCATGCTTTTATTCTGACCGTTTTCAGTTGGACATGCCTCCTCTGATGTGCTTGAGACTAGAGGTAAAGACGCACAAGCTTCTGCTGGAAGCCTGTAACATTCGTGGCTAGGGGCCGTTGGTGCAATCTTCCACAGTCCTTTCCAAGGGTGATTCAGTACCTTAAAGTTCATTAGTGGAACCTGCAAACTTTGCAGATTTTAGAGACCATTTTGAATATTTTATTTCCTAGGAGATAATGATATCTAAATTAGATGTAGAATGATCAAATGAGCTAAAAGATGAATGCACCTCCTAGCATAGTAGGAACATTGGAGACAATAAAGGTTGTGATAAATTTTGACCCTTATTTCAACTTTGAACTTCAGGATTTTAGGGGCAAAGTATTTATTTTTATTTATTTATTTTTTTTGAGGAAGATTAGCCGTGAACTAACATCTGCCACCAATCCTCCTCTTTTTTGCTGAGGAAGACTGGCCCTGAGCTGACATCCCTGCATGCCCGTCTCCCTCTACATTGTATGTGGGGCGCCTGCCGCAGCATGGCTTCATAAGGAATGTGTAGGTCAAGGCCGGAGATCCACACCCTCAAACCCCAGGCCACTGAAGCAGAACGTGTGAACTTAAGCTCTCCACCACCACCCCGGCCCCAAAGGGCAAAGTGTTTTTATTACAACACTTTAACTTTTTCCTTTCTTAATGAAACCATTGTGTACTTTCATGAGCTCTTGATTATCTCTGTTAGAGGCAAGAGAACAGATAATGGTACACAGCCAGTTTCAGGTAACTTGTAATTTTTTTTTCCTGATTATGAAAGTAATATGTGCTATATGTATAAAAGACTTAGAAAACACTAAAAAGTAGAAAAAATAGAAAGCAAGCAAAAGGTATCCATAATCCCACAACTACAGATCATCTTATTAACATTTTGGTATATTTCTTTCTTTTTTTTTTTTTTTTTAAAGATTTTATTTTTTTCCTTTTTCTCCCCAAAGCCCCCCGGTACATAGTTGTATATTCTTCGTTGTGGGTCCTTCTAGTTGTGGCATGTGGGACGCCGCCTCAGCGTGGTTTGATGAGCAGTGCCATGTCCGCGCCCAGGATTCGAACCAACGAAACACTGGGCCGCCTGCTGCGGAGCGCGCGAACTTAACCACTCGGCCACGGGGCCAGCCCCTGGTATATTTCTTTTTTAATCTTCTTTTTTCAAAATACTGTGTACCTTTTTCGCATGCATTCCATATATTGTAGAATATTCTTAAAACCTAATTGAGCTTATATTTTTTTTGCATTCTTCTTTTTTCATTTAATATAATTATTGCCATTGTCCATTTTTACTGGACCTCCTACTTTCTTAGTCTGTGAATATTTGAAGTTTTCTTCCTTTAGGATCTCAGCTAAAAGGGAAGCACCTTTGAAGAGTGATCACAGATTTGAGAATCAGAAGCCCTGAGCTCTGAATAGGCAACCTGCATCCTGGAATCAGCTCTGCCTCCTCCTGGCTGAGTGAATAATCGTGATTAAGTTACTTGACTTCCTTGGAATCTGGATACTTAAAGAATTAGATGAGAAAATAGTTAATATTTCCTTCAAACTTTATAGAAATCTATTACTATGTGAACCACCTAACGTTTGCATGATTATTTCGTACCTTTCAAATTTTTTCCACACGCTCAATTCTAGATTCTGGATACTTTCTAGAAAATTCCTGATTTAATCCATCCTATTGATATATTTATTAATTATGCTCCTACTCATTTGCGTTAGTTAATTATGTATGTTGAGTGAATAGAAAACAGTGCTATCTTCATTTATTTTAATATGTTATATTCAGAGGTTTGAAGAATTATCTTCCTTTTGTGGGTTATTGAATTTTGGGACCGTGTTTGGAGCTGGCTGAAGCAGTGAACTGAGGAAGATTTCTTGAGACTCCTTCCAGCTTTTATATCTATGGAGTTGATTGTTTTCACATTGTGTTTATTATATTGCAGGTGCGGAGATGAATCGTCACCTGTGTGTTTGGCTTTTTAGACATCCATCTCTAAATGGTCACCGCCACTGCCACATCCATCCCCATTCTTATCAGTTTACACAGATACATCTTGATACAAGACTGGTGGTTTTTAGACAAAATAGGAATAACATTCTTCCTCATCTATTAAATAAGAATTGGTTTAGGAGGTATTGTCATCAAGACACCTGGATGCTCTGGAAGCATAAAGCACTACGGAAATATATGGAGGACCTGAATAAGGAGTACCGGACCCTTGATCAGTGTTTGCAGCGTGTGTCTGCGAATGAAGGAGACCGAAGATCTTTGAATCGAAGGCATGCTGAGTTGGCACCACTTGCAGCCATTTACCAAGAAATTCAGGAGGCTGAACAAGCAATTGAAGAATTAGAATCAATGTGTAAAAGTAGGTGAAAGATACGTGTGTATCTGCAAGTCCAGAATTGATTTTCTGAGTTAAAGCTTTATTGAACTCAGTCTTTTAAAAAGTTTACAAGTAATAAGCTCTACACTTAGAAAGGATAGGTCTCTATACTCTGGGTTTTGGAAGGATTTCAGCTACTAAAGATCAAGTACTGAGAGACCAGGCTCCTTGGGGGTGATTGTCAAGAAGTTCTTAGGGTCTGGGAGACTGAGTATTGACCTTTTCAGAGGCTTTAACTTATTGAGCAGAGCTTTATTGAGCACTGTCCTACAGACCACATTCCAAGGACACACAATACAGTTCCTGCTCCGTCAAAGGGCTTATATGGTCTAGATATTACTTGACCACCCCAAAAAGAAACCCCACACCCTTTAGCCATCTTGTCTCAATCTCCCGTTCCCTACTAGCCTTAGACAACCACTGATCTACTTTCTGTCTCTATAGATCTACTTATTTCAGGCATTTTATAGAAGTGAAATAACAATATCTTGTCCTTTGTGACTGTCTTCTTTCACTTAGCTGAATTTTTTTTTTTTTTTTTTGAGGAAGATCAGCCCTGTGAGATCTGCTGCCAATCCTTCTTTTTTTGCTGAGGAAGACTGGCCCTGAGCTCACATCCATGCCCATCTTCCTCTATTTTATATGTGGGACGCCTACCACAGCATGGCGTGCCAAGTGGTGCCATGTCCACACCGGGATGTGAACCGGCAAACCCCGGGCCGCCAAAGCGGAACATGCGAACTTAACCACTGCGCCACTGGGCTGGCCCCTTAGCATAATATTTTTAAGGTTCATCTGTGTTGTAGCGTGTATCCATACTTCATTTCTTTTTTATTGCTGAATTATATTCCATTCTGTGGATATACCACATTTTATTTATCCATTCATTGGTTGACAGATACTGAGTTGTTTCTGCTTTTTTGGTTATGAACAAAGCTGTTATGAACGTTTGTGTACAAGTTTTTCTGTGGACATAGGTTGCTGAGCCATATGGTGACTTTATGTTTAACTTTTTGAGGAACTGCCAGACTGTTTTCCAAAGTGACTGTGCCACTTTACATTCCACCCCAGTGTATGAGGGTTCCAGTTTCTCCACATCCTCGCCAACCCTTGTTATCTGCCGTTTTGATTCTAGCCGTCCTGCGGGTGTGAAGTGGTATCTTATTGTGGTTATGTCTTGCATTTCCCTGATGATTGATGTTGAGCATCTTTTCATGTGTCTATGGGCCATTTTTAACCATCTTTGGATAAATGACTGTTTAGATCCTTTGCCCATTTTTTAATTGAGTTGTCTTTTTATTATTGAGTTGTAATAGTTCTTTATATTATAGATACAAGCTCTGCATCAGATATATGATTTGCAAAAATTTTCTCCCATTTTGTGGGTTGTCCTTGGAAGCACCACAGTTTTTAATTTTGATAATGTTAAGTTTATCTTTTTTTCTTTTGTTGTATGTGTTTTTTGGTGTTATATCTAAGAAACTGTTGCTTAATCCAAGATCAAAAAGGTTTACATCTATGTTTTCTTCTAAGAGTTTTATATTTTTAGCCCTTACATTTAGGTCTTTCATCTATTTTAGTTAATTTTGTAGATGATGTGAGAGGTGTTTATTTTTAATTTTAGTATTTCTTAATATTGCTAGTGTCTTAATATTTTTTCTCTTAGGAAAATTTTTCAAAATATACCAAAGTTGAGAGAAAAGTACAATAACTAGTATAGGATTCAACATTTATTCAGATTTTGCAATTGGCTTTTAGTTTCTAGACTTTCCTCTGTGCTCTGTCCTGTTTCCTTAGGCCTTAGACATTAAGCAATGTCAAAGCCAGTCACAGTTATAGCTGTGAAGTCTTTGATGTCCAAAGCCTTACATTTTCCTGCCTTCTGTTAGTGGCACCATGAGTCTTTCACCTACATTTAATGAGGATTATTTTTTAATATTTTGCATAATGCCACTCGAATTTATAAGTAAGTAGTTTTGGGAAAATGGCTTGCACATAATCGGAGCCTGCTAAATGCTTTCCAAATTAAGTTGACATAACCTCTTTCAGCCTTGGTTCTATCACGTATAATATTAGTAGATTGGATTAGATTGTTTCTAGGTCTACAGTCCTGCTGTTCTATAATAAAAGTGATAATAGCTACATTTACTCAGTCTTACCATTTTCAGGCACTAAGCTAAGAATTTTACAAATATTATCTCATTTGAATGTTCACAATAACCTTATGAGGTAGGAATTATTAATAGCCCATTTTATAGATGGAGAACTGAGAGGTTAAAGTGCCAAAGGTCGCTCAGCCAGTCAGGAGAGGAGCAAGGATTTGAACCCAATCAAGGAGGCTCCGCAGCCTCTCTTCTTACCCACTGCACAATAATTTGACGTCCAATAGACTCTGCCTCTGTAATGTATCTTGCATGAGTCCACTTCTATTCTTTCCACTAATTTGTATCTTCATTACATCTCATCCCAGATGATTGCAGTGAATTCCTAGCTTGTCATCTCACCTGCAGCTTTTCCAGTCCAAGTAGAACCTTAATCATTTTACTCCCCTGCTCAAAATTTCAGCAGCTCCCATTGCCTATAGATACAGATTTCTTGGTTTGCTATTTAAGAGCCTCTGCAGAGTGACCCCCGCCTCTCTGTGTAGTATAATTCCCTTTGCATATTCATCCTTCTAACCAAAATAGACAACTTGCCTTTCCCTGAATACACCCGTGCCATCTTATGTCTATGTCTTTGCTCACATTGTTATCACAAGTTTCACCTTGATAAAATTCAGTCCCCTTACTAAGTATGGCTTGAGTGCCGTCCTTCGGTTTCAGTCCCCTCTGTAGAACAAGTATGGCTGCCTGTCTCTGTTTCGTATTCTGATCCTTTGTGTAACTGTCTTAACCTCAGCCCCTTCCCCCATTGTCTGTTCCTCAAGGACGGGGCCTGTGTCTTATCATTTTTATACCTCCTGCAGCACTGAACGTAAGATATGATAGGCTGTCCAATCTTTGTTGATATAGTGAAATTGAATTAGGTTGAATTTTACAGTTTAGTAAATAACAAGAGGCCACGAGAATAATTTTATATGATTGATTGCAAATCAGAAGGTTTTTCTGATACCTTTGGCCAAGCAGATATCTATATTGAGTAATGGTGGCCTGGTTTCTGTTTCTGACGTATGTGCACAATGTGGGGCCAGTGGTGATATTCAAATTCTGCAACAGATGATCTATAATTACATTTTAGTGCAGACAGTGCCTTATCCAGGAAGCCTTCCTTAAGTGCTGAAGTCTGGTTTGGACCCCCTCCGTTATGCCTGCATGGCACTGCCTTAATTATGTATTGTAATCCTGTGTATGTGTCCATCTTCCCCACCAGCCTGAGCCACTTGAGGCCTGGAATTATGTTTTATTCATCCTTGTGTCCCCAGCAGCTAGCATAGTATCTGGCACATATAAGTGTTAAAATTTTGAAAGCATGAATGAGGCGCAGAGTCTCACCAGACCCTAATGACTTCTGTGACTAGAGAAGAGTTGTAAAGAGCCTTTTCTCTTATAACAGATTCTTCATTTCTATATTCTTCTTTATTATTATTAAGAATCAAAATTTTCTACCTCAGTTTTCAAGCATCATCACTGACAAACGGAGTCTCCAGGCACCTAGAGCGTGGAATCAAAGCTTGTGGGCTCCACTGTGCTTGGTCACTCATTGTTTTGTTAGAATTCCATGGTTTAACTTTCTGCTTTTGAAATGGTGTGAAAAGGACCATTGTTTCCATAAAGCAGAGGTTACAAAGATGTGTTTTGTTTGACCCACATGATGTTTTTAAAAAATATTTATTAGGTATGAACATTTTGAGAGATTTCAGAATTTGAAGAAAATGGTGGCTCTGGCCATGCTAGTTTCCTCAGTGTGCTGAGCAGTGGCTGCTGCCTTTAGATAAGTGGTCACCCCAGTTTACTCCAAAACTTACATTGTCAAATCTGTTTGCTTAATCACTGCTTTCTGTAATTACTTATAGATATGCAATCACAAATTCTTTGGGGCAAGATCCTATTTCTTTTCACACTGAGTTTTTTGGACAGTCTTCACAAATACTTAATTCTCTAATGATTCTAACTATTCTTTTGTATAATCTCTTGCCTTTTTTTTTCTTTTTGAGGAAGATTGTCACTGAGCTAACATCTGTGCCAATTTTCCTCTATTTTTTTTTTTATGTGGGATGCTACCACAGTGTGGCTTGATGCGTGGTGTGTAGGTCCGTGCCCAGGATCTGAACCTGTGAACCCCAGGCCACTGAAGAGGAGCACACAAACTTAACCACTATGCCACCAGGCCGGCCCCTATAATTCTTTACCTTTATAACTGAAATAAAACTTAGCAGGCAGAGATTAGGTAGTTTTTTAAGAGTTTCTCTGTAAGTATTTTAAAACTTTTACCATTACTTCTGTTGCATGTTTGTAGGTCTAAATAAACAAGATGAAAAGCAGTTACAAGAACTTGCATTGGAAGAGAGGCAAACCGTTGCTCAAAAACTCAACGTGTTATACAGAGAGGTATGTTTAGGAGGTAAACTGATCTCAATAGTGTTGAGAGAAAGGAATACTCTTCTTGCGAGACTATACTTTGTTGCTCAAAATACGGTCCAAAGGCCAGTTTCTTAAGTCTTCTCTTATGGCAAGCGATTAAGCTTGGTTTAGTGTTGTAATTTGCTACAGAATCAGATTGAAGAGATTGTGATGTCAAAGAATAAAACCCTGACACCCCCTCCCCCCCACCCACCGAGTAACAGTATTCCAAAGCTGAATTAATTAACTTGCCAGGCAAGGAGACATGCTGGTGAAGAAATTTAGTTCACCGTGGGGAAGAGTCAGGGGGTCTCAAGTCCTAGAAAGTCGGAGTGGTTCATGGTGATTGTGTTAATTAAGCACTGAAAATCTGCATTCTGGATAAATTGGAATGAATTCAAGGGTATAGAGACAATGGATTAACACAAGTCTTTAACTCTTAGCTTAATGAATGATTTGTCTAAAAGACAATGAAAAACACAGCACTATATACCATGTTACCCTCTGTCATACTTGCCTTCCTCCTGCCTTCAATCTTCCCTCCTCTGGGAATCCAGCAGAGGGGTTTATTGAGGGGTTGAGGGGGATGAGGTGGAGGTATCAGTTATTTTTATCATTGATTTAACCAGCTAATCAAAGGCAGAAGTAAGATGTCTGACTCTTAGCCTAATATTCTCTCCAACAGACTATATCATTTCTAGCAAAGATGAAGTATTTCAAAAATTGGCAGCAGGGAGAGTCATGACATGTAGGCACTTTTCATTTGATTTGAAAGTCCTTTTAGTCATAATAAAAATAAAATTACTTCTCTTTTCTTCCCAAGAGGAAAGTTGGTTACTTTCTTTGTTAGGAAGCCCCCTTTTTTCTTTTCATGGCTGAGAAGCTGTTTGAACCTCATTTGGGAGTCCTCAACATACCCTTTAAGCAGAGCAACTCTACTGAGAAGACGGGGCATGGCCTGGTGTCTGCTGTCATTTATGGCAAGAGAGAATATGCGGTCATATGTAAAAAGTCCTCATTTTCTCCAAATGAAGACTTTCAAAGCTTTACTTCATTCATCTAGATGAAAGAAGCTTCTGTTCAGAACTAATTATAAGGGCAAAATCTGAAGGAAATTGAATGGAACACTCTGAACTTTGATCTAAACTTCTGCATTTTAGAAAATCAAGATGATCTGATAGCATGGTAGAGAATATCCTGATAAGTAACTTCATTGTTAACATGAATTGATCACTTGTTTTAGGTCTACTTATTATAGCACTTCAGGACTAGACCTCATTGGGATGCTGTATGATTTTGTTAATTACTGATTTTTTAATATTTGGAGCTTTTTAAAAGTATCCTTTTTACTTTTTAAAAGTAATAAAAGTATACCATGGAAAATATATACACACCAATGCTGATTTTTTTTTTCTTTTTCAGCTTTTCCAGAGTCTTGTGCCAAAGGAAAAATATGACAAAAATGATGTTATTTTAGAGGTGACATCTGGAAGAACTACTGGAGGTCAGCACAATAATTTTATTGTAGATGATCTAAAAAAATACTTAAATTTTAGCTTGATTTGACACACTGTAACTTTAAAAGTTTGTTAAATGTGTTTCACTTTGGAGTTATTTACTCCTTGTTTCCTAGTGGGCTTGTACCTCAGAATGGCTTTCTTAGAAATTTATGCTAACTAAATCTTTTTTGTGTTTTCTTTTAGGTGATATCTGCCAACAATTTACCCGGGAAATATTTGACATGTACCAGAATTATTCAAGCTATAAACGCTGGAAATTTGAACTTCTGAATTACACACCAGCTGATTACGGTAGGTGTATTTGAGGATTTTGTCCATAGATGATGCCGAAAATTATTTTACTTCTGATCTTGATTAGAACCATGTTGTCCCATTTTTTAAAACATTTTATCTATTTCTACTAAATACTGTGACATAGGCTCTTCAATCACAGTGGCTTACTACAGTAGAGTCCTTAACTGGGAGAAGAGAGTGGGAGGGAGGGAAGGAAGAAGTATTTGAATTAGAGAAAATTTCCCTGTGGAGGATAGATAGATACTTTGCCTTGAAAATTCTTGTTCTCCGTATTCGAAGCAAAGTTATATTGAGGCTTTTACTCTAAAGAACTTTGCCATTTTTGCAGTACAATTGGAGAGTATTGTCAATTAGGTTAAGTGGCTAACGATGTGCTAGATTTTTATGAGAATGCAGAAAAAGTTAATCATTTTTCTTTATTTTCAAGAAGAATCCACTCTATTTGGGCTGCTAAAAACTTGTACAACATAAAAAATAACAACCGATGCAAGTCCTTAAACTTTTAAATACCCAAGTATCTTAAAGCAGAACATCTAATAGTAATTCTGGTTTTTGTTTGATTCTTTTAATCCATCTGAAATTTTTTTTTTTTTTTAAGATTTTATTTTTTTTCCCTTTTCTCCCCAAAGCCCCCCGGTACATAGTTGTATATTCTTCGTTGTGGGTCCTTCTAGTTGTGGGTCCTTCTAGTTGTGGGTCCTTCTAGTTGTGGCCTGTGGGACGCTGCCTCAGTGTGGCTTGATGAGCAGTGCCATGTCCATGCCCAGGATTCGAACCAACGAAACACTGGGCCGCCTGCAGCGGAGCGTGCGAACTTAACCACTTGGCCACGGGGCCAGCCCCCATCTGAAAATTTTTATCTGCTTAGTTACATAGTGATATGCTGTAGTAGACAGGGGGGTCATCAATAATAAACCACAAACTATCAAAGTGGGGATTGAGGATTAAGGTATGTTAAACAATAGAGGGACATGGAAACCAGTATACAGCATAAGTAAGTTGCACTTGATACAGATATTAAACATTGCCAGTGGTCAGGAAAGGGGACCATCAATGAGAGCAAAGGGAAGAAACAACCTGAGCAACAGCATGGTGGTAGGGAAGATCTCAGTGTGTGTAGGACCATGAGGAAGCCAGTTTACCCACAGCCTATTTGTGATGGGAAGTAGTAGGAAATAGGCTTGAACTGGTGGCATTTGAACAGCCTTGAAAGCTGAACAGAGCTTGACTGTTAGGGAATAGGAAGCTGTTGTGGATTTTATTAGTAAGAATATGACTTGATAAATATATATTTTAAGAAGATTATTTTGACAACAGTATGAAGGATGGATTGAAGTGGCTCCATTTAAGAGGTGAGTAGGGTAATCCAGATATGACTAAGAGTTAGAATTGGGAGTAAGGAGACATGTGAGAGACCTTCAAAGGAAGAATGGGCAAAATTTGCAGACTGGATACAAGAGAAGCTATTGCTTGCCCACTGTGTCCTGTGTGCAGTAGAGTTATTTGACCTACAACCCTGTGAAATAGATATTATTAATCCCATTTTACACATGCGGGTCTGGATTTAGAGAGTAAGTCACTAATCCAAAATCACACAATAAGTAATGGAAATCCCGGGATTAAATTTAAGTCTGTCTGATCCAGAGCCACACTACATCCCATTAATCTATTCTGACACAAAGGAGATGAGCCACAGGGCTTCTCATCTTTCTAGCCAGGAAGATTGTGATATTCATTCCTGCCATTGAATGGAATAGAAATTGGAAGGCAAAGCCCATTTAGGAAGAATAATGATATGTGGTTTTTTGATTATGAAGTGTGTGGTTATAGTGAGCATCCATTGAGAAATATCCAGTAAATGCTTAAGTTGTGTAACCAGAGCTTTGGCAAAAGAACAGAATTGAGGAGAAATATTTGATAGCTGTTAGCACAGAGATAATGTCTGACACTGAGAGAGTGGGGGAGAGTGCGTAGAGAGGGAACATTCAGGGCACCAAACCTTGGAGAGTGGCCACGTTTAGAAAGATAGACTAGTTGGCAAAAGAAAAAGAAGGGTCAGATAAGCAGAAAAAGGATGAGGACAGTATACCATTATGGAAACAGGAGAGAGTTTAAGGGGAATATAATCAGAAACAGCAGCGTTTTATTATTATAAAAAAGAATAGTGGGAAATGTCGTCAGTGACCTCTAAGATGTATATTTTGAATCTGACTTTCAAGAATGAAAGGGAGATGAAGATAGGAAGGGAGCTTCTGTCCCAGGTGTGTAGAGTAGGCTAAACAGTGGTTGGGAAACTTTTCCTTTAGATATACTGACTCACTGGCAAAATAAAATAAAGATATTTTAAAAAGTAAAAATCCCTTTTTTTTAAAGAAAAATTTTAAATATTTCACTCGTATACCTTTAAAATGAAAGACTAAGAATAAACCTCTATTCATTAAAATTGTAAAATAATTTTTAAAAATTGATTTATTATTTATATCAGGAAAAGAAAAAGATGTGGATAGAAAAAGACTAAAATAGAGAAAGGGAAAAAGTATCTACCTTATAAAATATGTATATTAAATGATATCTTTTTCTATGTTTAATTGAAATAGCTGGGAACTCACAGAGAGGAACTCCACAGAGATTCACATAGCACTGAAAACTAAGATTGAAAAGAAACATGCTTTCGTGCAAAAATTCAGACATCAAGTGACTTAAAGTCTTGCAGTTTTGTGACTATAGGTACAGACAGGGACGATACTCAACCATTACATAAATAGTTCAAACTAAATGTTTACAACGTCGTCTTTGTGGAAGCAGTGCGGGGTGATGGCTCTTGATATGGAGTGTAGGTCTGACGTGTTATTCTGTATACCTGCTATCTAATGAACTGATATATTTTCCAAGTTAAAGGGATTCTATGAAATGTGTTAGATTATTTCCTCCCTCCCAACAAATTAATCTCTATAATTATATTTTATTATTCTCTGCTCACCAGTTGAATTCAGGGAGAGGTCACTTAAAGTAATGTGATGATTAATTTTATGTGTCCAGAAGACATACTTTTCACCACAACGGTGAGAAATAAATTTGTGAGAGGAGCCCCAGCATGCTTGCAGAGCTCTGTGATCACTCTTCTCTGTAGGCCAGACCTTACAATGGGAACTCTGGTAACTGAATTGGAAATCTAAAGGGAATGGGAATAATTGGATCTCAGGGTGGCAGGGGCCAAGTGATGGCACTCAACATTCAAGGGCAAGATGGGCATGGTTACCGTAATGGACAGCAGAGTCAAAGCGGCAGTCAGAACAGTCTGACTTGCGTAGACTTAGGATGTGGGCTGGTTGATCATGGTGTCCTTAGAAGTAAAGTAAAATGGGAGCCTGCTACGTTCTTACTTGATCTGTGCAAGCAGGAAAGTTCTAGGTCAAGTGAACAAAAGTGTAACCTCTATCATAAGAACAGAAGTCGTGGTCCCTCAATCAATTCCTGGTCTTGAGCTAGTCTGTAGACCCCAAAACCCCTTGAATGAGGGGAAGGCCATGTCCCCTTCAGGAACCCGGTACACTCCCCAAAATTTATGCTGTTAATCTTTCTCTTAGTCTTCCCCAAAGGGGCCTCTGGTCTTTTACCAGGGTAACTGTGCCTTGGGGAAAAGGGAATAATTATATCTTTCAGGTACTACTGGACACTGGCCCTGAATTGATACTAACTCTAGGAGACCCAAAACATCTCTGTGGTCTGCCAGTCAGAGTAGGGGCTTATGGAGGTCAGATGATCAATGAAGTTTTAGCTCGGGTTTGTCTCACAGTGGGCCCAGTGGGTCCTTGAACCCATCACGTAGTTATTTCCTCAGGTCTGGATGTGTAATTGGAACAGATATACTCAGCAGCTGGCAGAATCCCCACATTTGGTTCCCTGACCTGTGGAGCAGAGACTATTATGGTAGGAAAGGCTAAATGGAAGCTGCTAGAACTGCCTCTACCTGGGAAAATAGTAAACCAAAAGCAATCCCACATTCCTGGAGAGATTACAGAGATTAGTTCCACCATCAAGGACTTGAAAGATGCAGGGATGCTGATTCCCACCACATTCCCATTCAGCTCACCTACTGGGCCCGTGCAGAAGATAGATGGGTCTTGGAGAATGACAGTGGGTAACTGTAAACTTCACCAGGTGGTGACTCCACTTGCAGCTGCTGTACTAGATGTGGTTTCATTGCTTGAGCAAATTAACACCGCCTGCTTCCTGGAATGCAGTTATTGATCTGACAAATGCTTTTTTTCTCCATACCTATCAGTAAGGCCCACCAGAAACAGTTTGCTTTCATAGCTTCACTGTTCTACCTGAGTTATATCAGCTCTCCAGCCCTGTATAATAATTTAGTTCAGAGGAATCTTGATGTCTTTCCCTTCCACAAGATGTCATACTGGGCCAGGAGAACTGATGGTATACATCCAGTTACCACTGATACTTGTTGACAGCTAAGTGTCAGCACCACTAAATGCTCTACAAGTGTTTATCACAGTTACTCCTCACGACCATCCTTGGAGAGTAGGTTGAATTCAGGGCTATGCCATATGCTTACATGAGGCTTGAAGCATTACTCACATAATCTACAGTATGAATGGCTCCCCCTTCAGGTGTGCAGTGCTGTAGCTCAAGTTATATATTATGATCACTTACAAATAAGGAAACCAAAGCATTGACAAGTTAAGTAACTTGCCTGTGGACACACAGCTAGGAAGAGGCAGAGCTTGAATTTGAACTCAGGCAGCCTAAGACTGGTTCTCTTATTCTATACAGTAAAGTTGCAGCCTTCTTCTTTTCAGCTCACATAAATTCAAATATTTATGCTCAACATGAAGTAAAGGGGGTAGGAGGAATAATTTTAAAAGTAGAGAATGAATGTAAGATGGGATGTTTAAATTGTGGTCTCACTCAGTCTCAGTTCCTGGTTATTTTTCATAATATGATCATCTTACTAAACTGTGAGTGGGAAATAAGTGATTTTTTTGTATCATCTGACCCCTAAATGCATGCCAGCTTCTTTTTCTGGTATTCAGGAAAATAGACAGTAGTCTGCTCCGTTGCTGGAGGGAGACTGGCTGTGCTGGACGTTATTAGGAGACAGTATGTCAGTCTCTGATAAGATACCTTCCTAGGGCAGTTTGTAGGGAAATCGAAAACTATGTGTAATTTTTGTCTAACATGTTGACTTTGGAAACCAAGTAGGTTAGATCTGACGATAAGACTGTTTCTTCTCACAGTTAGAAACAGTGAGAAAACAATACAAGATATGAAAGAACCCCATAGATCAGGATTAGAAATGAAGTGATAGACTCAGGAAAGAATTAGAAATAGAAGAAGAATCACTTCAGAAATGAAGAATAAATCAGAAGGAACATATGAGCAGATAAAGGCAACGGATAGTGCCTTAAGAAAACAGTAGTCAAAAAGAGGAAATCTTTTTAGAATCAAAAAGAAATGAAGAGGGGCCAGGCCGGTGGTGCAGCAGTTAAGTTTGCACGTTCTGCTTTGGCAGCCGGGGGTTCACGGGTTTGTATCCTAGGTGTGGACATGGCACTGCTTGTCAAACCATGCTGTGGCAGGCGTCCCACATGTGAAGTAGAGTAAGATGGACATGGCTGTTAGCTCAGGGCCAGTCTTCCTCAGCAAAAAAAGAGGAGGATTGGCAGCAGATGTTAGCTCAGGGCTAATCTTCCTCAAAAAAAAGAAAAAGAAATGAAGAAAAGTAAAAAGGAGTCAAAGAAAATGATATGAAGATAGGCCAAGAAGATTGATAACGTGATGAAAAGAATCAGAGAAGATACTGTATGTTATTTATTGCTGTGTAACAAATTACCAAAACTTAGCAGCTTTAAAGCAACAAAGTTTTTTTATCTCACAATTTCTGAAGGTCAGGATTTGGGTGGCAGCTTTCCTGAGAGGTTCTGGTACAGGGTCTCGTGAAATTGAGGTCAAGCTGTTCGCTGGGGCTGTAATCATCCCAACACTTGACTGGGGTTTAAGGGTGTGTTTCAAAGCCCACTTGGTTGTTGGCAGACCTCATTTTCTCATCATATGGGCTTTCTCCATAGGGCTGCTCACAACACGGCAGCCTGTTTCTCCCAGAGTGAGTGACGTGAGAGAGAGAGAGAAAGGGAGAGAGAGAGGAAGTTAACTCTCAATAGGGAAGCCATGGTTCTTTGTAACCTAATTTCAGAAGTTGTACCAAGTCTGCCGTCTGCTATGCATCCTACGGACCAGGAGAGGGAGCTACAAGTGTGTGAACAGCAGGAGGCAGGGCTCATGGGGGCTGTCTTTGAGGCTGCCTACCGCTGGTACTAACATATTTCAACAAAACTATATTTCAACAACATTCTTCAGAAATAGGAAAAAAAAAGATGTGAAGCCACATGTTTAAAGAACATGTATGAAGATCTCCAGCCAGAATGACAATACTAAATCATATTCTAATAAAATTATTGGACTTTAAAAAATAAAAGGAAAAAAATCTATTAGACGTGGAGACAAAAAGAGCCTGTGACTTGTAACGGAAAGAAAATGAGATTTTCATCAGGCTTTTCAATAGTAACACTTTGTGCCAGAAAGAGATGAAGTTCATTCAAGGCAAGAAAATTTGAGTTAAGAATTTTACGATCAGCAGAACTGACTTATAAGTATAGGGGTACAAACTGTTATAAATACACAAGAATTCAGGACATACTCTTCCTACGATCCCTTTCTGAGGAATCTACTAGAAAACAAAACTTCAGACCATTAAAATATGAGGTATCAACATAAGAAGTGGAGGTGAGCATTAAATATGTGGTTATGTAAAGAACTAGGAATAATTGAGAGCTAAGAGAAAGAATACATTAAATAAAGACTGTAAGATCTGACGGTATAGATAGAGTACAACCATTTAAAAAATGGGGGGAGAATGAGACGAACATATGCAAAAAAGTGTTAATGTTTTTAGTAATCATATTGGTGGTAGACCTAGTGTTGTTATTCTGAGACTGCAGTATGTGTCATATGGGATAAAACAGATGAGTAATTATGAGATATTCTAATTCTGGTATCCTCTCTGTCTGAAAATCAAGAGATACAAGAGTAAAAGAGAAGAGGTTGTAATCTTGAATTTACATTTGAAGTATCAACTGTCAAGAACTGTGAATGGTTAAGATTTTACCCTACTTGCAAGCTAAAAAGTTAGCATGCAGCAGTTTCATGGGTTGGAGACAAAAGACAGTAAATTACAGTAGTAGCAATAACCAGAATATCAGCATTTTTGTGCTGGTTCCATGAAGCCCAAGTCCCACAAGGCAACTCGAAGAAGGCCATATGATACCAGCGCACACAGTAGGTTTCATTACAGGAGAATAACCCTGAGTTTAGGGATCTCAATTCTTTTTTTTTTTTTTAAGATTTTTTTTTTTTCCTTTTTCTCCCCAAAGCCCCCCAGTACATAGTTGTATATTCTTCGTTGTGGATCCTTCCAGTTGTGGCATGTGGGACGCTGCCTTAGCGTGGTTTGATGAGCAGTGCCATGTCTGCGCCCAGGATTCGAACCAGCGAAACACTGGGCCGCCTGCAGCGGAGCGCGCGAACTTAACCACTCGGCCACAGGGCCAGCCCCTCAATTCTTTTTTAATGGGCAGTAAGCATGCCTGTCCATTGCTCTAGAAGACGATGCTATCTTCCAAAGCTGGAAACAAATTTGTCTTTTGCTCTGGAGGGAGACATTTCTCCAAAGCTGTTCACTATACAGACACCCTTAAAAAAGATAGTCTGGAACAAAGGGGCAGGAAGTGCCTTATTTGCAAGATGTACAGAAACACAAGAAACCAATGGAGAATTGTGTCTCAGCATCAGTATGAACTCATGAGGTATTTCCTATGTCTGTCTGCTGAAAAGGCCTAGAAACAATGACCAACTCAGCAGTAGTGAACATCCCTAGCACCAAATAGTGAAATATTATTTCTCTCTGAAAGGAAGCAGGGTTTCTTGGAGAAATGGCTGATTCCAGGTCAGAGCAAGAAATGTTCAAGATAATCCTGGAAAATCTTTTTATGCCGTAACAAGAGGCATGTCAGAAAACTCAGAAATTAACTTGAAAAGCCTCCCACTGGCCAAAGATGGGTCAAGTTCAGCTTCAATAATAATAATTACAATTGATTTAAACATGCTAGATGTGTTCACATCCTTGAGTTCATAATGATATTTTTAAAAATAATTGGTCATCTTCAGAGGATTAAAAGGACCCTAATTCATTATATGGCAAACAATATATATTGGTAAAACCGGTAAAGGGACAGAATCAAGCATTTATCCTGCCTTTCCTACATAACTGTATCACTGGGTAATCAAATAGTAGACAAAGGGAAATGTCTCTTTATAAATGTATTTTAACTAATAAGTGAGAAAAATGATAGAATTAGACTATCACTATTTTATAACCCCCATGATACGTTAAGCATCAAAGGCTGTCAAGCCCATAGAAAGAGAGATAACCAGACATTACATGCCTCCTGCAGTCTCGTGAAGGAGCTCAAGCTGGTGTCTGCTCCACTCTCTGGATCCAGCTGCTAAATTGCAGCCAGTACAGAGGGGAGAAGAACAGGTTGAATTGTGCCAAAAGTACATAATCAGCAAAACCAAACTGTGAGAAATTCTGCAGATCAACAGCCCAGGTTCTTCAACATATAATTTGTAGGAAACAAAAGAGATGGATGATGAACCTATAGATTAAGAGATTTAAAAGACGTATCAGGGTGGGCCCCATGGCTGAGTGGTTAAGTTCGTGTGCTCTGCTTCCATGGCCCGGGGTTCCGCTGGTTCGGATCCTGGGTGCAGACATGGCACCGCTCATCAGGCCACGCTGGGGCAGCATCCCACACAGTACAACCAGAGTGACCTAAAACTAAAATATACAACTATGTACTGGGGAGATTTGGGGAGAAAAAGCAGAAAAGAAAAAAAGAAGATTGGCAACAGTTGTTAGCTCAGGTGCCAATCTTTAAAAAAAAAAAAGACATATCAAACTTTTTTAAATGGACAAGACTAAACTGTAATGCTTAGGGAAGCACATTTAGGTAATAAAATTATAATAAGGAAAGAAAAGTCGAGATACTAGTTACTCATTAGAAGGGGTGGGGAAGGTTTGGGGTGACTGACAGAAGTCTTTTTCTTTTCTTTTTTTTTAAAGATTTTATTTTTTCCTTTTTCTCCCCAAAGCCCCCCAGTACATAGTTGTATATTCTAGTTGTGGATCCTTCTAGTTGTGGCATGTAGGATGCTGCCTCAGCATGGTTTGATGAGCAGTGCCCTGTCCGCGCCCAGGATTCGAACCAACGAAACACTGGGCCGCCTGTAGCGGAGTGTGCGAACTTAACCACTCGACCACAGGGCCAGCCCCAGAGTTCTTTTTCTTGATCTTGTGGTCATTAAGCCATACATTTGACTCATGTAGTTTTCTATGTCTGTATATTATTTTATAATAAAAAAAATTTTTTTAATGTTTGATAAGAAGCTAGCCTAGGCATTAAGATTTTTTGTGCTTATCTTCCTGTTCCACAGATAAGAGAGAGCTAAATTTCAATAAATTTTTTTAAAACTTGAGAGGATCTATAGTTATTTATCATTATCAAATTATTATATTATTGATCATTCTTTTATGTATGGCACCATATTAGCCTAAGATTGCATACAGTAGTTCAATGCAGAAAACCTCCTAGTATTCCTTTTTTTCTAATAGTGTTTTTATAAAATTAAAATTTGTTCTTTATAGATAATTTAGAAATAAAAGAAGTAAAAAAAGTAAAATAAAAAATATGCTGTTATTCTATTCACCAGAGATAACCGTAAATAATATTTTGATGTGTTTCCTTTTATGTATTAATACACTTACATTGGGAAAATCTAGTTTTGTCCCTTCTATGTGATTGCATCTTAGGTTCTGTGCTCACATTCGGGCCATAGATTGAGGGCATTTAAGACCCGGATCCCTTTCAGAGTAGAGTTCATTAATGTTTCTGGCTGGTTTTTTTTCCTAGGTGGGCTACATCATGCGGCTGCCCGAATTTCCGGGGACAGTGTCTATAAGCATTTGAAGTATGAAGGTGGGATTCACCGAGTTCAGCGGATCCCTGAGGTGGGCCTGTCGTCAAGGATGCAGCGCATTCACACAGGAACAATGTCAGTTATTGTCCTTCCTCAACCAGATGAGGTAACCTCCCCCAGAGACATTGCAAACGCACTTGTCTGATAAATGGGTGTTGTGCTGAGAAGCCTTAGCTTCCAGGAAAATCTGTGATTTCCAGGGTTGCAGAGTGAACTTCACAGACTCTAGCCGGAAATCCTTACCTCTTCCCCAGGTAGAGCTGCCCCTCTTATCCCTGAACAAGATGTTTTGTTTTATTTTAAATAGAAATGACTTCTCTTCATAAAACAGAATCCATGACACTTTTAAAATGTGGTTCCCTAAGTTTTATCTTAGGAAACAAAATGAATTCCACAAATAATATTTTGAAGTCAGTGATATAATATCCATATGGGATCTATGTTGTATTAATTCAGTACAGCCATATTCCCCATATTTTTCTTTTTCCTAACCTTTTTTAAAAAAAGCTTTAAACAGGCAGAAAGTTGAAAGAATACCACACTGAAAACTTCTGTAACCTTCACCTGGAGTCAACAATTGTTTATATTTTGCCGCATTTGCTAGATTATTATAGATGTGTGTTTTTTTTTTTTTTTACTTTTCTATTTTAATTTTTTCCTGAGGAAAATTCACCCTGAGCTAACATCTGTTGCCAATCTTTCTCTTTTTTTTTTTGTAAAGATTTTATTTCTTTTCTTTTTCTCCCCAAAGGCCCCCGGTACATAGTTGCATATTCTTAGTTGTGGGCCCTTCTAGTTGTGGCATGTGGGACGCCGCCCCAGCATGGCTTGATGAGCGGTGCCATGTCCAGGCCCAGGATTCGAACTGACGAAACACTGGGCCACCTGCAGTGGAGCGTGAGAACTTAACCACTCAGCCACAGGTCCAGCCCCCATCTCTCTTTTTTTTTTTTTTTTAATGTGAGCCACTGCCATAGCATGGCCACTAACAGATGAGTGCTATGGTTCTGTACCTGGAAACTGAACCTGGGCCACTAAAGCAGAGCATGCCAAACTTGAACCACTAGGCCATTGGGGCTGGCTCTGTATATACATTTTATTTATTTATTTATCTATTTTATTTTATTTTATTTTATTTTATTTATTTATCTTTGAGGAAGATTAGCCCTGAGCTAACTGCTGCCAATCCTCCTCTTTTTGCTGAGGAAGCCTGGCCCTGAGCTAACATCCATGCCCATCTTCCTCTACTGTATATGTGGGACGCCTGCCACAGCATGGCTTGCCAAACGGTGCCATGTCTGCACCCGGGATCTGAACCGGCGAACCCTGGGCCACCAAAGCAGAACATTCGCACTTAACCACTGGGCCACCGGGCCAGCCTGTATATACATTTTTTAAGTGACCTATAAAGGATATAGCAGACACTATGAGACTTTACCCCCAAATCTTCAGCTTACATCTGCTGGGAATAGGACATTCTCCTACATAAACTCCATACAATGGTCTATGAAGATCAATCATAACTCTGTAATATTATTGTTTAGGAAACCCTCCTGTGTGTTCTGTCTACTCACAGAATACTTCTATACTCCATGTGTGGAGTTTTTTTCCCCCATCAAACAATTCTTCAGTTCTCTATGGACACCAAGTAGGTGTCCTACAATTCAACTAAGTTCTGACACTGTCTACCTGGAGATAGCCTTAGATCTCACAGGCTAAGGGCTCAGTCCCAGAAGACTGCCTTCCCTCCCACTTCAGAGACCCATCGCAAGTCCAGCTTGTCACCTGTGCTTTTGACCATTTGGCTGTAAATCAAGAGGTTCCCACGATCCCCCCTGCAGGTTTGATAATTTACTGAAGTGGCTCACAGAACTCAGGAAAACATTTTACTTACTAGATTAATGGTTTATTATAAAGGATACACCTCAGGAATAACCAGATGGAAGAGTTGCATAGGACAAATATGTGGGAAGAGGTGCAGACTTCTGTACCCTCTCCAGGCTTGTCATCCTTCCAGCACTGCCACATGTTCACCAGCCTTGGAAGCTCTCTGAACCTTGTACTTTTAGGATTTTTATGGAGGCTTTCACACATAGCCACGATTGATTAAATCATTGGGTGTTGGGGATTAATTCAGCCTTGAGCCCTGCTCTCCTCCCTGGGGGTTTGGGGGTCGGGGCTGGAGCTGAAAGTTGTAACCCTCTGATCCCATGGTTGGTTTCCCTGGCAGTTAGCCCCCATCCTTTGGGTTATCTGGGGCTTTCCAAAAGTCACTTCATTAACATAAACTCAAGTGCAGTGGAAAGGGACCTGTTATGAATAACAGAAGACACCTTTTCTCTCTTATCACTCAGGAAATCCTGAGGGTTTTAGGAGCTCTGTACCAAAGCTCTGTACCAAAGCTTCATTTGGATGAAGACCAAATTTATGTTTCTTATTATAAATGACGATATCACAATTATCCAATATCTAGTCCATTTTATAGTTCCCCACTTATCCCCAAAATATTTTTATATCTTTTGTTTAACCAAAACCCCATCAAGTTTCACACATTGCAATTAGTTGTTAGATCTCTTTAAGTCTAGAACAGTTTCCCAACCTTTTTCTTTTTTTTATTTTTTTAAAGATTGGCACCTGAGCTAACAACTGTTGCCGACCTTTTTTTTTCCTGCTTTTTTTCCCCCAGTCCCTCCAGTATATAGTTGTATGTTTTAGTTGTGGCGTGTGGGACGCTGCCTCAGTGTGGCCTGACGAGTGGTGCCATGTCCGTGCCCAGGATCCGAACCAGCAAAACCCTGGGCCGCCGAAGTGGAGTACATGAACTTAACCATTTGGCAACAGGGCTGGCTCCCCAACTTTTTTTTTTAATGACATTGACTTTTTGAAGAGTCTAGGCCCTTTGTCTTGTAGACTGTCCCACATTCTGGATCCATCTGGTTGTTTCTTCATGGTACTCTTTAACTTGTTCCTTTATCCCCTATATTATATTGAAAGTTGTATGTAAATGTTCCGTTCCATTCAGTTTACACGTTTTGAGCAGGAATACTTTATAGGGGTAGTTATATTCATGTTGCATCTTACCAGAAGGCACATAATATCCGATTGTCCCACTTCTAATGAGGATTAGTTTGAGCATTTAGTTAAGATGGTGACCACAAAAATATGTGTATTTTGAAAGTAGCTTTTTCCCTTTGCAATTACTAAGTAATCTCTAGGGTACATATATCCTCTTCCCAACACTTTTCTTCCACAGTTTTAACATCCATCCATGATCTTTGCCCAAATCAGTTACTTAGTTTCAGGTTGCAAGATGGTGATTTTCTAATTCTGTCATTCCTTGTACATGTATTAACTGGCATTCTTTTCTGTAGAATACTTTCCTCTCCACTACCTTCTCTCCTCCTTGCTTTTTGCTTTCTTTCTCTTTTATTTTACCTCATTATAAACTCATGTATTGAGTTTCATATATTGACCTTATTATAGACATATGGATTTATTTTTTAAATTCAGTGAGTTATAAGCACTATTGTTTTTGATGTTCAAATTGTCTCGGATTTGGCCAGTAGTAGCCTTTTTGGGGTAACCTATTTTGAAATTGACCCCGAGTCTTTGAGTGTGTCCTTGCTTTCTAGTATAATTAGATATCCCATAATAAATGATAAATATGGGGAAAAATTTTAAATGTCCCCTCAAAAACAGGCTATTTTATCACTATTTGTTTATATATATATATATGTTTGTGTGTGTGTATAGAGAGAGAGAGAGAAGAAAATGTCCGAAAGCTGCCATAACAAATTACCACAAACTTTAAATTTATTCTCACAGTTCTAGAGACCAGGAGTCCAAAATCAAAGTATTGGTAGGGCCATGGTCCCTCCAAAGGCTCTGGGGGAGAATCTTCCCTTGCCTCTTCCAGCTTCTGGTGTCTCCAGGTGTTCCTTGGCTTAAAGCTGTACAATTCCAATCTCTGCCTACGAATTCACAGGGTCTTCTCCTCTTCTTTCTCCTCTAGGTATCTCTTATAAGGACACTTGTCATTGGATTTAGGGCCTATCCGAATAATCCAGGATGATCTCTTCTTAACTCAGTTACATCTGCAAAAACCCTTTTTCCAAATAAGGTTCCAGTGGTTAGAGCAAGAACATGTCTTTTTGGGTGTCTCTGCTCAGTCCACTAATAAAGGCATGCACACACATGCACATGCACGTGCACGCAATGAATTATCATTATTCGCAGTAGTTAGGTTCTATGAAGTCATAGCAAACAGTGATTTAGTGAATACTGAACTATTTCTCCTAGGAGGGAAAAAATTATGTATATATAACCATATAGATTATAATCTTAAATCCTAAAAACAACTCACCCTAGTAGATTCTGTTTTATTTTACAAAAGAGAAAATGGAATTGAGAAGTGTTAAGTGACTTGCCTGAGGCTGCCTTCCTAACAGGTGCCAGAGTTGGGATTCAGACCCCATCCAGCTGGCCCCCGAGCTGGGACTTCTTGCACTATGCTGCTCTGCACCCTCCTGTCTTCATCGTCTGCTCATCTTTGTAGGAGCTGAAACAAGAAAGCAGACTGTCACTTTGTTTGACCTTGGCTGGAAACATGCCCCAATTGGAATTTTTTGCTGCTTTGTGCGTGTCTGCAAATGACTGTGAAAGTACTGCAATAATTGATTTGAGGGAACAAATAAATTTTAGTAAGCAGGTGAATTTGCAAATACAGGATCAGGGAATAATGAGTATATATACTTACATACATATATATATTTTGTTTATTTTGCATCTAACGTAGCTTTGTGGGATGATGGATGATGAAACTTTGAAAGATCTCATAACTCAGTCATCTCATAGCATCATGAGTCAGTGTTAAAAAATAGCGTCCATTGGAATAGGGAGTTTATGGTCCTTTCTTTGGTATAAGATATTTCACCTCTTAGTCTAATGGCTATGACTTATCTTAATACAAAACAGTACAGTTTATTTGAAAAATCTTGGAATAAGTTTAGTATTCAAAGTATTTGTTGAGTGTAGAATTTACTTATGTTATACGTTTTGTTCTAGGTAGATGTGAAAGTGGACCCCAAGGATTTGCGAATAGATACATTTCGAGCCAAAGGAGCAGGAGGGCAGCATGTTAATACAACTGATAGTGCTGTCAGACTTGTGCATGTCCCCACAGGTAAGCAAGTCCCTTTGCTTTTATACTTTTAACTTTTTTTCACATCTTATAAAACTGTTCAGCGTTTAGAAGGAAATAGTCCTATGTTAGTGTCTGGTTCCTTGCACAAACCCTTTAAAGGTGACACTGGGGTTGTGAGTCTGAGGTCCCCTGTGTGTTTATATTCTCCATCTGTTTGGAAAAGGTACTTCTCTCAAAGGATGCAGACCTGTTCAGAGAAGCTGTCCAGGTGTACTGGACAAGAGTGTGCAACCAGACGTGCTCCACCCTAAAAACAAATGAAATACAAAAGTAATATTGGACATGCCACTGCCAGGGATCTTTTGTCACCTTGTAGATTGACTGCCAGCTCCATTGCATTCCTGCTGTTATTTTGAATGTTGGTAATTTTGGTACACTGTGAGAGTTTTGCAGTCCTCAATGCAATAAGTATTTCTGTCATTTTTCAGATTTTTAAACTTTTTTTAATTTCTTTTCTTTTTAAATTAATTTTTACATTACATGGATATGATTTTAAAAGTCCAGTGATAACGTCCTATAGCAAAAAACAGCAGCTCGCTAGACCTCTTCCTCCTCCCTATCCCTCCTTCCTCAACCCTAAATTCCAGTTACCCAGAGGCAGCTCCTTTAAACTCTTAGCTATTCTTTTTCTGGTAATTACTGCAGTATTTCTAAATAACAGGCAGATAGTACTGTTCCAATCAATTAATTATAAGATTATATATTGACTTTTTAACGTAGTAGATGAAGATTTTGGCTCTCTTATAAGATCCTCTTCCTAATGTATTTATGTTTGGGCAAAATTAATCTTCACTGTTTTTACATAATGAGCAGGTAAATAGTGTTCACTGTTGAGTCAAGTAGTATACTATGATTTCATTTCCTAAAGTTAGTAATTACCTCATTTTTTTATTTGCTTAGTTTTCTTTGATTCTAAGTCTTCCTACATCTTCCAAAAGCTCTATAAAATGAAATTAACTCAATTTTCTACAGGGCTGAGGCTTTGTGGCGACACCTCTGATGGAACACTCCATTATTATGGATGGGTTGCTCTCTAGGGCTGCCGCACAGAGGTGGTCCTGATCACCAACAGTCAGGGAGTTCCCTTCATCTCTATTCTGTGTTTGAGCCTTCTGTTTCTTAGATCCCATATCATCTGTCTTAGTTTACTCCCTCATTTTAGCAAAGCTCACCTTTAAGTGGCTTCCTGAGAGAAGGTGCGTGAGACATAAATATTTTGAGACTTTGTATGTCTGAAAATAGCTTTATTCTAGCTTCATACTTCACTGATCGTGAACACTTGTTGAAAATCATTTCCACGTGTAACGTTTAAAGCTTTTGTCCTCCATTGTATTTGTTTCTTTCAATTTGGAGACTCATGCTCTTCACTTCTGAAATATTTTCTTCAAGAATTTCTTACCATTTTCCTTTTTCTTCCTGGAAGTTCTCTTAGTCAGATGTTAGACCTTTTGGATTCATTGTATAATTTTCTTCTTTTTTCTCTTACATGGTCTTTCACTTTATGTTTTAGTTCTTTTTCCAACTCTTTCACTGAATTTTTAAAATGTGTTCTTTTTAACAAAATTTTTCAAGAGCCCTTTCTTATTTTCACTGTGTCCCTTTTTCTTAGCATCCTTTTGTTTTGTTGATGCATATTTCTTCTTTCATTGCTCAAGGATATTCATTTTAGTTTCCCTGAGGTTTTCTTTTGCTTTTTGCAACATCTCTGTTTTCTCTGAGTTTATTTCTTCTGTTTGTTTCGGTCTTGCTTCCATGTTGGAAATGTCTAGGAATCCTTGGCTGTGTGTATATATTTGAGAGTGAGATTCTAAAAGCTCTGAGTGCATGGGTGCCAGTTATCCACTGGTAAGTTTCAACTGTAGGGCAGTTAGATAAGTAATCAGCTTTTTTATTAGGGACCCCCAAATGTCAGTGTTTGCAGATGCTTTCTCTTGGGGAGTTTGTTCCCCCTGAGAAGGATCCTCCAGCCTACATCTGAGAGTGAGGTCAAGGTCTCACCATTCAGTAAGCAAACTTTTGCTTAGTCCTCTTGTTTTCAGGCCGCTACCTCACACTTGCCCTCCTTTGAACCTAGTCTCAAGTCGGGGACTTTCCTTATTTAGTTCTCTAAAGACTATACCTCCTGCCTCCTACAGATTGAGGGAGGGGACTCGAAGATCTGCTTGTTATATAGATTGTCTGTTTTTAGCCCCCGAATCATCAGCCTCGACTTCTGAAGTAGCCAGCGCCTCAATTCCTGAGCCTTTGTGGTGCTCAGCAGGGCAGATGGATGGCATCTCCCACTACAGGGAGCTGGTCTCACCTTCCTGCTCTGCTAAGTCGTCTGCTATTCTTTCGTTCACTTTCTGTCTTTATATATTGTGTTTGGGGACTACATACATCACCTCATGTTATTTCAGATGGAGTTTTTGTTCTTGTTTTAGTGTGATTTTTAAAAGAAAGAGGAGGCCATCTTGAAATCAGGTATCAATTTTAAATTCATTTCCAGCCAATTATTATTTCTTGTACTGTTTATAATAGCAAAAGTTAGAACAACCTAAATATCCAACAATAGGATAATTTTATAATTTGTCTTAAGTTTTCTTTGTGGATTTTTATTCCATAAGAAACTGTAAAAACTTAGAACATATACATGAGCAAAAGAGCAGAAAACATCTTTAACAATACCTAGTAATCATTGTTGGTATATATCTTTGGTGCATATCCTTTCAAATTCTTTTCTATGCATATATAAATATATCCTTTTTCACCAAAAATGAGGTTATAATTTTTGTAGCTTACCATAATTTACTTAAGAAATCCACAAATTGTGGGATACTTGTGTTTCATCTAAACACTGTATTCTATATTATAAGCAGAGCAGAACAGTAATTAGCTTAAGAAGAATTAAAAATTAAATTGAGAAAAAGTAAGGTAAAAGATGACCAAAATTCTGACAAAATGAAGCAAAATACTTTAAAACATAATGAAGGAATGTAAAACCACCCTGTGCCGCCATAAATTACTGATTTTACAAAAAGTGACTGATGTTTGTATTGCCAAACTTACCTTGGGCCGATTTATTTTTTACCCGCTTAGATCTGGTTCTTTGATTTAAAGAGGCCTGAAACTTGACCCTCAAACAGTCCTCTTAGGCGAGGCGTGCCGAGGCCTGCTGACTCTTAGGAATCCACGTAGTTATGAGCAAGTGGTTTCTTGAGTCTACTTCTTACTTTGAGGTTTACCCTGATTTCAGCCTCTACAGCACTGCAGACTCAGCCTTTCTTCTATTTCTTCCATCCCAAAACCCTTAACGTGGGAACTATGTCCCTGCTTCAACTGAAAGTGAGAGCTGTAGGTCACTCTTCCATTTTCTCCTTGCACATGGACTCTGATGAATCACTTTTTTTCTAACCTACTGCTTCTGTGTAACTCCATTTTCTACCATTGGAAGAGTAGTACCGTAGGGGTATGGTTAGATGTTTATACAGGGAAAAATTACTTTTTTTTGGTAAAATTTTTCAAAACAAGAATGAAGACAAATTAGTATTTTGTGCTTTAAAGGTAGCTTTTTAGTTTGTTACCCATTGGTGAGTGAATGTGGACCTCTGTAATTCTTACACTGCCTTTCTTCATCATTATAGATTATGGATAACACCTAATTGTTCCACATCAGATTTAATCTTTTACATCAGTTTGCACTTTTAAGGTTAAAGGATTTTTATTTAGCCTTTGATTATGTATAACTTATTTGATCTAACCTTAACCTAAGAATGCGTCAATTGAAAGACACATCACTATTTTATTACTGTGAAGGAATAAAAAATCACTGCCAATTAAGTGATGATATTCCAATGATGGTAAGATGTATCCCAATTTCAGAGATGTTAAAAAATTTTTTTAAATGAGCTTTTTAGAATAAAAATATGATATTTTTGTTCTCATTTATAACTACAAATATTTTAAATAATATATTTAGTTATTCTGCAAATGTATATTAAATACCCACTTGGTACTATTGCTACGTAGAATTTTGGAATCTCCTGTAGAGTACTGAAATAACACTGAGAAAACTTTTTTTCCAAAGCCCTTTTATAGTTTTTTTAACAACCCCAGCACCTTGTTTCAACAGCTCTTCTATTATTCAACATACCCTTTTTCCTCCCTATCCTCTGTGTCTAAGGGAATACTTATGATTAAATACTCCCCTATAGAAAGTGTGTTAAAATATATAATTGGGGGCCAGCCCATGGCCGAGTGGTTAAGTTCTCGAAGTCTGCTTCCACGGCTTGGGGTTTCACTGGTTCGGATCCTGGGCGTGGACATGGTGCTGCTCATCAGGCCACGCTGAGGCAGTGTCCCACGTAGCACAACCAGAAGGACCTACAACTAAAATATACAACTATGTACTGGGGGTTTTGGGGAGAAGAAGGAAAAAGAAAAAGAAAAAATATATGTATATATAATATCAAGCGATTCCCTTAGGAATTACTGAACTGGTAAGAATTTTAAGCTAAAATTTCTGACTTGAGCCACTGGAGAGGAATAGTGCAGGTGTCTAGGCTAAATTCAGCATGGGTCAGCTGACAAGAAGAGGAATTTGAAACAAAGCTTATGACTGTCTGGCCATCTGGAAATGGAAATTTTCATATTCTTTTGGGTGGTGAAAAAAAGGATACCAGATTCAAGAGAGCTCCAGGCAAATACCTGGAAGATGTGAGCAAGTTGGTGCCCCAGCTCAAACATGTGGCTGCAGCAAAACAGTCAAGAAATAAGTCTAAACTAATAGAGGTGAAACCTAGGTGCCCTATGAAAAGTATTAGCAGGTGTAGATTGTAGCTTATTCAGACAGGGAGGAAACATAATTTGGAGTAGAATTTGATAGAAATTTTTTAAATCTCCAGCAAAATAGTTACCACCATATTACTGCAGCTGCCCTAAGCTAATAGGGTTTTTGGGTTTTGTGATTCAGAAAGAAAAGTACCTTTCGCCGCTAATGTACCTGGAAGCAGAGCTGGACTCAGACCTTCAGAGTGGGAGCTGCAAAGTTAAGAACACATCTGACATCAAGGGTCAGCATTTCAGGGCTAGATTTGGGCGAGTAACTGGGCTGCACAGTGGGCCAAACCCACTCAGATCCCGAAGTTGGCTAACCAAAACGTATGTGGTTGGACGTGTTGATTAGCTGGATTTAGAACCAAGACAACTGAGAAACATTCAGTGTTAAACTCTTCCTTCTAAAGAGTTTGAGTTGTTTCTTTTCATTGGTTTCTATATGTAAAGTCATTTTTAAAACATCAGCTCCATGTGTATCTGTGACTTCAAGGGGAAGGGCTGAGTTCTCCTTGAGTAAAACAGAGAGTGGAGCAGGACTGCACAGTGGGTGGCAGTAGTTTGCTTTTGTTGAGCTGTGAAAGTATCTGGAGGGGCTGGGATGGAGAAGAGAGCTCTGGGAATCAAACGATGTAACCATCTGCATGCAGATATTGCTGCCTTCAGTCTTCTCTTCTGAAACTTCTTATTTAGATATAAGAATGTAAATAGCCATCTACCGCTATTACCATCATAACCAAATATAGTTTCTGAAGTGTGCTAAATCTAAACTGCTTTTAATCCTTTATGATCTTTTCCTGATTGTTTCCTCAGTTAATCAGAAAATGTTCCTCAGTTCTATCTTATTTTGGCTCGTGGAGGCTACAGTTTACCTCTGATCCCTGTTGCTTTTCAGGGCTTGTAGTAGAATGCCAACAAGAACGATCACAGATAAAAAATAAAGAAATAGCTTTGCGTGTGTTGAGAGCTAGACTCTACCAGCAGATTATTGAGAAAGACAAGCGTCAACAACAAAGTGCTAGAAAACTGCAGGTAAGATTTATTTGATGTAATCATTTAACACCTCTGTACAAAAAGTCATCATTTTATGTAGAAAATGTAGTATTAATTCTTGATTAAATGGAAATTCTTAGAGCATAGGCAAACATGTTCATTTGTAAATAAGTAATAGTTTAAATGCATATAGACTAACAGATTATGGCTAAACTTGAACATGCCAATTGGCAAATGAGTAAATGAGATATGAGTAAAATAAAAATTATTTCCCTCCAGTGTTTATATCAGAAGTGTCTTGAGAGGAAATTGGTTTAAAAGATAAAATAATCCTCTGGAAATTAAGAGATTTTTAAGATTTTTAAATTTAAAAACCTCTGCTTTTATTGTAACTTTATGTGGGATCAAAAATAAATGGCACTGCAGAAAACTGGTAACAGTGATTGCTACTGATGCAGTGTTGGGACAAGGGATAGAAGAGAGATTTATTTTTCACTGTATATCCTTTTGTACTATATACATGGATAGTATTATTTATTCAAATATATAAGTAGATAAGTTCTAAGCAAAATGAATGCATTATTGTTTTAAGTAAACAAAGTGTTGTATGATTTTAAATTCTAAAAAAAGTAGAATTTGTCTTTGAGGTAGGTTAGAAGAGAAAGGGGAACCCAGAAATAACTGTGCTTTTGTGTTATCTGCAGATAGGTGTGCTACAGTAAATTTGGAAGATTTTGTGGCCTTTTAGAATAATGAATTTTACAAAACTAAACATTAATTATTCTTTTTGCCTAGACATCGTAGTCTTTTCACACTTTCGCCCTTCTAGTTTCCCTTACCCACATTCTAACCTGCAAGTAGTAAAAGTGACAGGATAAGTAATACATTAGTCCTCTATTTATCGTGATCTCAGATCGAGCCACAGCATCTGTATATACATTTGCAGATAGGAACCCTCATTTACAAACCATTACTTCATTACAAGTAAGTGATAACATAAACATTATCAACTCTGCCACATTTGATTTAATAAAAGACATTGGGATTCATTTGCCATTTGACATTTTGGCTCCAGATGTTTCACACAGTAATTTTTAAAATAAGTATTCAAGATTGGCCTTATGCAAATTGCATATGTCTGTCTTCTTCAGTAGTCTGGTTTAAAGGGCCAGAAAAGACCTCCCTGCCTCCCAATTAACTTGTCCATCTGTAGGAAATTTTTTTGTAGATATTTCTGATGCTCTGAAGTTTTTCTTCAGCTATTATATATAATAGCATTTATATGGAAGGCATTATGCCGGGTTCTCAACCCTGGCTGCACTTGTCACCTGAAGAGTTTTGTAGATGCCTAGGCCCCACCCCCAGAGATTCTGATGTAATGGATCTGGGTGGGGTCCTGGGCATTAATATGGTGCTTTGGGCTAGTAGTTTCCAAACCTGGCTGGTTGCAGAATGGATGGCCTGGGGAATGTTCTAAAGATACATAATCCTTGATTCAGTGTATCTGAGGTTGGGCTTTGGAATCTTTAATTTTAAAAAATTCTCCTGATGATCAGCCATCTTTAGGAGTTTAGTTTCATATCATTTGTTTTAGGGGGTTAAGAAAATAAGTTATGGAAATGTCTTTTTATCGTAAAACTTGAAAGCGAGAGAGGATGTTGTGTGCCTCGTGTGCTGGGGAGGTAGGGGAGAGGAGCAGACTGAGAAGAGTACAAGTGACATAGCATAAGGCGGCCTGTGGGGCGCTGTGGAGCAGATTCCCAGTGCACCGGGCTTCACAGGAGGAAGGTAACATATTTCAATTGATGGGACCAGGAACGGCAGAGATGGTGGGAGAGTGTTAGGGAATAGTACCCCTTGAGATGATGTTTTAGCAGAGTTAACACAGACACACATAATAATGACATAATATAAAAGTGGCATCATAGAAATTCAGTCTTCAGAAATAATGTAGGAAAATTGGCCACATTACGAAGTGCCTTGAATCTGAGTGGAGTTGTGTCTGTTTAGTGGACAAGAAGGAACCAAAGAAGAAAATTAATCAGAAAACTGTGTTTTAGGACAACTAAGCAGGGCAACCCAATGTAAGCAAGGAAATGTAAGATTAATCAGGAGATTTTTACAGGAATGCAGGTGAAAGTAGCAAGCCCGTGAATGATAGCTGGTAGCAATGGAAAGGGCAGGATATAATGAGACCCTTGAAACCGTTGGGAGTGGGCAGTCAGAGAATGGGAGGTGCCCCCAGCGTCTACGTCATAAGCCTGGCAGGTAGAAAGCTCCCATGAAAAGTTTGTTAAATTGCAGGATGTCTGAGTTTCCTACTTGGATCGAAGGGAATGGTAGTGTCATTTATAGAAACCAGGAGGAAGAACTGATGGGGTGGAAAGATAATTTGGTTTTAAGTATTTGGGGTTTGAAGAGCCAAAGAAACATTAATTCTTGTTCCATAACTAAGCTTTACAAACCTGTAGTCTCAAACATTTTCTGCCCATTATTGTTCCTTGTCACTTTGTATATGACTTTTAAAAAAGATTTAAACTGTTGAAATAGAAAAGTCACTTGCAAGTACCTTTTCCATTGCAATAAAGGTAATTATAAAGTTAAAATATGAATTGCTTTTTGTTACGGCACAGGTAGGAACAAGAGCCCAGTCAGAGAGAATTCGGACGTATAATTTCACCCAGGATAGAGTCACTGACCACAGGATAGCATATGAAGTTCGCGATATTAAGGTAATATTACTGAGTATGCTTTATGTACTTTTGACTTTTGAAGAAGCTGTAGTCAAATTCTGAACAGTTATGTCTACAATATTGCCAAGTAATTTAAAATCATTAAGCCAGTTTATGTTAGTTGATGCTCTAAAATTTGCAAACATTTGTATTAGTTCGCTGGTAAGAAATATAGTCTTTATGCCAGTTTGAAACAGTTATCTTTTAAATTTGAAATTCTTTGTTATGCAATCACAACGTATTAACAGATACTCGGTATGCATATATACACGTATATCAGTTTTCTATTGCTGTGTGACAAATTACAACAAATATAGTGGCTTAAAATAATAATAATCTCATGGGTAGTGTAGCTCAGAAGAATGTAACTCAGAAGTCCGAGTATGAAAGAGCTGAATTCTCTGCTGTCTGCTCCTAAAGACCGCCTGCGATTGCTTGCTATGTGGCCCCCTCCATGTGCCTCCTCCCACTCTGAATCTCTTGCAGGAGTGGCTCAGGCCTTTTAAGGACTCATCTGTTTAAGCCAGGGCCACCTCGATACTATTGCTTTTGATTAACTCAGTGTCAACTGATTAGTCACCTATCACTGGAGTGACAGTCCATCATATTTGCAGCTTCTGCCTGCACTTGAGGGAGGGAATTACACAAGGTGTGCACAGCACGGGGCATCTTGAACTCTGCCTCCCACAATGTGTATTCATGAGATTCAGGGGTTACGCTTAATGCTGTTTTGGAAAAGACCCTGTCAAGATGGTTTGAACATTAACCCAACTAAAACTCATCTAGCCGAGACCACTGACATTAATACATTAATGATGAAGCACAGAAAAATTTTGCTTTTGCTTCCACTGAAGCGGAAAATGAACTCGTTCCCATAAAGGACTATGTGGAAAAGGCAGGTGACAGAAGGTTTTGATTTTTTTCTTTGGTGCCATGTGATACCTAGGCCTCCTTTACTTGATTCTGTCCCATCCTATACTCAGAATTACAGTCCTAATTTTGCAAGGGAAATGTCTGTGATTTTAATATATTTAGAAATTTCTGTGTATCTTGTGCCACCACTTCCTGTGTCTTCTCAGCAATTTAAGGCTGTCTTGCAGAGGAACATAGTAGTCGTGTCAAAAAGAAGAAAATACTTGCTAACTTCCTTTCCTCAGGAAACATAGAGAAATAGCCAAGCGTGTTTGGCAATATTGTTTTAATTGCACCATATTCTTTCAGTTGTTTTTCTGGTAATGGTGATGGTTTCCCTGAGACAGCCACATTCTTATGACCAGTAATGTTTTTTAGATGGCCACATAGGTGCTCAGTATAGTATTCAGTCATGAAACAGAGGCAGGTTAACTAGCTTTAATAGTTATAAAATATCTTACTTTGGCTAAATACTGACATGTTATTACTAAACTAGCATGCCAGACTCAGAAATAATAAGGAAAATGATATTGACATGCTCTAATAATCACTAACAGCTTATTGGAAAGAAAGAAAACATTCCATATTAGTGAAAGGAAAGAATTTGAAAATGGCGTGGAAAAAAATGTTGTAGTAAAACATTAAAATCTGAAGGACAGGAAGGAGCTGAAATATGTGAAGTCTACAAGAGGTCAGAAGTCACATTTCCAGCCAAGCTGATATAAGGAAAGGAGCAAAAAGGAGAACAGGATGGAAAGAATCCTGATGATATGAATCCTCACGTTCGTTTATTCCTAAGGCCCAGCTTCACTCCCATGGTGGTGGCAGCAGCCTTGTACATTCCTATCCCTGGGTTCTGTGAGATCATCCAGTATTCTTAGCATGAATTCTCTTGTAGGTTATTTTATTTTATTTTATTTTGTCTAGATAATGAGCACAGGCTACCATGTAACATATTGTTTTGTATTTTTATTCTGTTTCTCCAATTCCTTGTGCAGATTCCTTAGCATCAGCTTATCCCCTGCCCTATATTCCAGTCACACTGGAAATTTCCCCTTGCCCTGGGCTTTAAATGTACTTTGTTTCCATGCCTCTCTTCCTACTAATTCTTTTGACCGTTCTGCCTACCTCTACAGTCATGCACCACATTAGGACATTTCAATCAGTGAAAGACCACATATATGGCAGTGATCCCATAAGATCACTGCCATCTAGCCTGGGTGTGTAGTGGGCTATACCATCTCGGTTTGTGTAAGTGCACCCTGTGACGTTCGCACAACAAAATCACCTAACGACACATTTCTCAGAACATATCCCTGTCGTTAAGCGACACATGACTGTATTTGGAGAAATATTATTCTCTTTTTAAGATCTAATTAAAATATTTTTTTTCCCTCCTAAACCCTTCGCTGATGCCACCTTCTTGTCGAAATTAATGACTCCTTACAGCCCTCACTTTTTCCTTTATTTTTTAATTTCTTGCACTTTATTGTGATGCTTATATATTTGCCTGGCTCACCCCTACATTATGAGCTTCTGAAAGTTAGGAACTAGACTCATTGATCTTTATCTTCCTCTCTCTAGCACTCTGGTTAATCCAGCTGAACTCTCAATGTGATGTGATTATCAGTAAGAATGCTAATCCTTTTTACATAATTTCCAAATGATGAAATCACCTTGGCAATACCATAATAATGTGAACTCTTGGCATACTAATTTTATAATCAGTTTTCATTTTATGCTCAATATGGCATAAGTCTTAATTTTCTAATTTCATCATGGTGCTTTTGCTTCCAGTTTAATTTTAAAGTTTAATTGAGCTTTTACTGTGTACAGGTATTTGGGGAATACAAAGATAGTAAGGCAGATCTTTTCCCTTACAGTTTAACTTGAGGGATAAATGTGTACACTTAATCTAAAATTCAATTTTAAGACCATTCAAGAAAGACTAAATATAAGATTAGTTCGTGCCTGCATAAAAACTTTAAATATTTTCTGTTCCAGATGCCAACACTACAAAGTATTTCCATTGAGCCAATGTGTAGATTTTGAGCATTTCTCAAGTATGAAATTGTGCTAATTCACTAATCCCAACAACTCTGTTATATAGAGTGTGTATAACACAGGAAAAGTACTTGAAGTCATTGTTGTAGTCATTTCTCAGAGAGGCACTGTAGGGAAGTCTAACTGAAACAGTTTTCATCCAATGGAATCACTTGGAGGTAAACATAAGAGAGAAATTTTTTTCTCAACTTTTTATTTTGAAAGTTTCAAGCATACCTGTTTAAAGACTAGTTCAATATACACCCTATACCGAAGGCAGCAGTCGTTGGCGTTTTGCTGCATTTGCCTTCTCTTCCTCCTCCACCTCCTTTTTCTTTCCGTATATACGCCTGTGTTGCTATTGAGCCATTTGAAAGCAGTTGCAGACTTCAAGACACTGATCCCCTAAATGTTTCAGCATGTAGGACTTCTAGAGTTTAAAATTAGTATATTTTCAACTGAAGAATAAAACGGAACTGTCATAAACCATTTCATCTAAATTTGGAGGATTAGCATAAGCGTGAGCTGGAATGGTCTCGGGAGGCTTTATCTGAGCCAGGTCCAGAGGAGTTGGCAAGGAGAGAATGGCAGGGAGCAGTGTGCACATTAACACAGCAGCAAGATGCCTGGGCATTAAGGCGTTTCAGTCTTTTTTCCCCTTGGGAAATAAGGTGTTATGAAGGAAAATGGTAGAATTTTCAGGACAAGAATAAAAACCCTTATTTTTTTTAGGGTACAAGAGGAGAAAGGATTCAGCAAACATATCCTCCCAAAGATGGTTTGAGGACCTAAAACGGTTTTGTCAGAAAAGTCGAGCAAAGGAATTTTAAAGAGAGGGAGGTGGTAAATTCAAAAGTTGATTCAGCTCTCTTTGTTTTGTTGTCTCCAGAGTTGTTGGAAAGATCCAAACCTCAGGAGATTGGTTTTTAAACAAAAGGCTAATTTAAACAATTTGAGACGAATAGTAGAATTCCATTTACTCTTTTGGATTCACTTTTTATATAAAAAGCCAGTACTAACTGGGAATTCTCCCAACTTAGCAATCATGGTCATTACATTGTAGAACCATGTTGATAATCCTGTGTTGCTATTGGTGACTATAAAGAAACCAAGTAAATACACAGTTAATTCTTTGCTTTGTTTCTCCTTTATTTCTAGTAATGGAGTTTTCCTAATAACTCTCTCTTTTATCAGGAATTTTTACACGGGGAGAAGTGCCTGGATCACCTAATTCAGAGACTACTTCAGTCGGCAGATGAAGAAGCCATTACTGAATTTTTGGATGAAAACCTTAAATCAGCAAAATAAATGATTTATCATTTATTATTGTGTAAATGAAATGCACCTATATCAAGAAGCAGACTGAGCGTGGAAATCTTTGTGAATGTTCATAAAGTGCAGCCAAAAACACACAGTACTTACAAACATTTTTTAATGAATCGTCACATTTCTGTCTTTTTTTTTTTTTGAGGAAGATTAGCCCTGAGCTAACATCTGCTGCCAATCCTCCTCTTTTTTTTTTTTTTTTGGTGAGGAAGACTCGCCCTGAGCTAACATCTGTGCCCATCTTCCTCTACTTTATGTGGGACACCTACCACAGCATGGCTTGCCAAGCGGTACCATGTCTGCACCCGGGATCTGAACCGGTGAACCCTGGGCCACTGAAGTGGAATTTGCACACTTAACTGCTACACTACTGGGCCGGCCCCTGAATTGTCACATTTCTTGACCTAAGAGTTTATTTTAGGTTTCCTGTAAAGTACAGTCCAACTCTTCAAGTAGAAAACAAGCATGTGTCATTGAAAAGAGAAATAAAGTATTGAGAATTGATTAGGTGATTTAGGACAGGTCGCTTGTTCTCTTTATATGCCTTTTCTTAAATAACCATCTATAAATTAATTTAAACATGTTTTTTATCTGTTACTTAAGGACTTTACCATATGGTAAACTTTGGTGGTATGAGATTTATAAACTTCTTTGTAAAACCCTATTTAAAGACAACTTTAATCATGTTAAAGTTAGGCCTTAAAGTGCTGCTTTTAAATAAAAAATAAATAAGGATTGTGAGGTCTATGAGGGAATAACAATGAGCGTCTCTAGGATATAGATTGTAGAGCTCTTTGAGAACTAAATGAGTTCTATACTATATAAACTACAAGCTAGTATTTAAAGTAGACTGTCTGCTTGGCTTCTATTTTTTATTCTTTGGTGTAAGTTAATGAGCATCAACAGATGTGGTGTAATATGAGTAATTCCCTGCAATCGGTTTTGTGCAGTGATATATAAAACCTAGTCCTCACCTGACAGAGCTTCCAGTTGAGTGAGGGAGCTAAAATAGAAATCACCCACTCAAAAACAAAGTGGCATGATGTATCTGGTAATTGTTCTCAGGAAATTTCTTGAGTGAAAAAGAAAGGAGTTGTTATTTTAGACATTCTTCAGAGAGGAACTATATTCCAGAAAAGACTGGCGAAAATAGAGTTTTAAGACCAATAGAATTATTTGGAAGTAAAGATGAGAGAGAAATTTTTTCCAAAATTTTTATTTTGAAAATTTTCAAGCATGCAGAAAAGTTTTCAAAATAATTTTTAAAAAACAGTTCAGTGAACTCTGTATACTCTAGATTCAACATTATATGCTCACTTTGCCACATTTGTTTTTTCTCTGTATGGACATATACACGCACACACATGTTGTGGTTGTTGGACTATTTAAAAGTTAGTTGTAGACCTCATAACACTACTCCAAAATATTTCAGCATATCCTAAGAATAAGGACATTCTCCTACAGGATTATAAGTCCATTATCACACCTAATTGTATAATAATAAAATTGTATAATATAATCCAATTTCTTTACATATTAAAATTTCTTCAATTATCCCCAAAATGTCTTTTGTAGCTATTTTTGCTTGTTAGTTTTGTTCAATCTAGCATCCAACCAAGATTCACACATTGCATTTGGTTGTATCTCTTCAGTTTTTGGATTAATCCCCCAAGATTTTTTTTCACATGACATTGACCTTTTGAAGAGTCCCACAAGGTTGTTTTGTAGCGTGGCCTACACTCTGGATTTGTTTGGCTGCTTCCTCATGCTGTTGGTAACTTTCATCCATCCCTTCAAAGTATTATTAAGTAAAATTAAGTCTAAAGATTAAACACAGTTGGCAAGACTACTTCATAGGTGATGTTGTGAAATTTATACTGTATCATATCAGGAAGTTCCAGCATTAGTGATGCAAAGTTTAGAAACTGTCACGTCTCTCCATTGTAATGGTAGATGTTCTTCATAACTAGTATGTAATCTGTGAGGAAATACTCTGGCGTCATATAAACATTTGATTCCTCTTGTGCTAGGCAGCTTCTGAGATGATCTCAGTGATCCCTGTTCCTGGCAGTCATGCACTTATGTAATCTCCTCCCCTTAAATGTAGACTGGATTTATAGACTCTCTTCTAACAAGTAAAATACGAAAGAAGTAGTGGGATTGTCACTTCTGATACTATGTTTTAAAAAGACTTGCTTCTGCCTCTATCTTTCTATCTCTGTCTCTGCTTCTGCCTCTCTCTTGGGCCACTCGAATTGGTGGAAGCAAGGCAATATCGTGAGCAGTCCCAGGAGTGGCTCACACCACGTTGTATGGCAAAACAGACTCTCTCTGACAGCCCTCAGGGAACTGAAGCCTGCCAACTAGCTCATGAGTGAGCTTGGAAGCAGATCACTCAGCCCTATTTGTGTCTTGAAATGACTGTGGCGCTGGCCAACAGCTTCACTACAATTTCCGGAGAGTCCTTGAGCCAGAGCACTTCACTACCTGCTCCAGGATACCTGACCCTCAGAATTGAGTGAATTAGTGTTTGTTGTTTTCAGCTACTAATTGTTGGGATGATTTGTTTCACCAAAATATGTAGCTAATACACCCAAGGATCTTTCATCTCACTGATTTAACATCAGTTAATGATTCTTACTTTGCCTGAATCAGCTGTTACATTGGGAGTTACAAAATGGTGATGTTATTGTTTCATTCTTTCTACATTTTTTAGCTGGTGTTCTTTAAAGAAAGCTTTCCTTTGTTTTTCCTCTCACTTGGTCTGAGTTGAGAGGTAATTTAATCCTATTTGAATCAATATTATTATTTCCCTAGGGGTAGGCATTGCCCCCTAAAATAATATATGTCTCTGGAAAATCTGATTTAATTTGAGAGCATGTTGAGACTTTGAGGGTAAAAGAAACACAGAAACTGATTTTGTTTTCAGGCATTTTTTATAACACAAACATTTATCCAAGGCAATGTAAATATTACACATTGTGTGAAACAAGGCAAAATGTAGATACTCTAACTTGCTATACTATGTCAATTATGAGACTACATGTAATTTTTCAAATTCTACCTTTTTTTCAGAAAAAACCCTAAATACATAAACTTGAAAACATGATTTCTGCAAATATTCATTAAGAAAGTAAAAAATGGGCTGGTCCCACCGCCAAGTGGTTAAGTTCATGCACTCTGCTCTGCTGCCCAGGGTTTCCCAGTTCAGAAGCCGGTGCAAACATGGCACTGCTCATCAGGCCATGCTGAGGCGGCATCCCACATAGCACAACCAGAAGGACCTACAGCTATGATATACAACTATGTACTGGGGGGCTTTGGGGAGAAGAAGAAGAAGGAAAAAAAAGGAAGATTGGCAACAGTTGTTAGCTCAGGTGTCAATCTTTAAACAACAACAAAAAAAGAAAGTGAAAAACTGTAAGAGGGGAAGCAAGAGAAAGGAGTATTGATTTGTTACCGTTCATTTATTTGATGATCAGTGTCATCATTCTACACATGCCAAGGAAGGGAAGGCTTTAAGAGGGAAAGAGGACAAAAGGGAAAAGCACTTCTTTAGCCAAAGGGAGGCACCTCCTTAATGTGTCCAGTAACCCTCCTACCACTGCCAAGGTCTTTGCCCTTCCTTCATCCTCCAGCTCTGGCTTTTCCTTACAGCACTCAATTTATTTGGAAGAAAAAGAAGTCGAAACAAATAGTGGAGCTATAAACCTACAGAAACCTCCAATGGTATATTTCTCAGACCTCTGTATGTGTACAGATTACTTGGCGATCTTGCCATAATGCAGATTTTGATTCAGTACGTCTGCAGCCTGTGATTCTGCACTTCCAACCAGCTCTCAGGTGATGGTGGATGCTGCTGACCCACAAACGACACATGGAGTAGCAAGGACCTAGGACATCCGTTATTCAATTAATGAGTACTTTCAGTTGTTATACACTTTATTTCCATACAATGAGATTTGATTAAACTCATAATCCCTGCTTCATTCAGACAGACTTAGTCTCTCAAACTACAAAGATAAAATGGACATCTTTTAACTGTTAGCAGAAAAATGTTAGAAATGAACGGATAAGCCAAAGAGAAGTCAGGAATCTTGTAAAAAATCTGGAAAGCCAAAGTTTGTTGCTTCATATGCACAACACTTTTAGAATATCAAGGAATAACAAACTTTATTTAAAAAATAAACTTTGGAGTTTTTAAGTCGAATTTGAAATTGAGTCAAGGGACCCAGGATTAACAAACTTCTAGAGACAGTCAATAAAAAGTTTTTTAAATTATTTTAAAAAGCATATAACTGTCATGTTGGGGCAATTGTCAAGAGGAGGACATGTGTTGAGGGGTGAGGCTTCTGGGATGCTGGTAATACTATATTTCTTGACCTGAGTGAATGTTACACAAGTGTACTCATTTTGTGATAATTCATTGCATTTACAATTTTGATTTGTTCCCTTTTCTGTATGCAAGCTATACTTCAAAGTTTTTAAATAATGAATTAAAAAATTCTTTTTGTTTTTGTTTTTTGCTGGGAAAGATTCGCCCTGAGCTAACATCTGTTGTCAATCTTTCTCTCTCTCTTTTTTTTTCTCCCCAAAATCGTAGTACATAGTTGTATATTCTAGTTGTAGGTCTTTCTGGTTATTCAGTGTGAGCCACTGCCACAGTATGGCTACTGACAGATGAGTGATATAGGTCCTTGCCCCGAATGAGTAGGCCACCAAAGTGCAGCACACAGAACTTTAACCACTAGGCCATCAGAGCTGGCTCTAAAATTTTTTTAAAGTATATGACAGGTTTGAAACAAGTTAGCTGCCCCTAAAGTGGAACAGAAGTCACGCCCCAGGCAGCTCACTCACTAGGCACTCTCCAATTGAGCAAGAGTAGACCCATAGAAACTTTCATGGCAGCCAATGACTAAAAGCAGTGTGAGTCATTTTGGATGTAGAAATAAAGCATGTTCGGGGCTGGCCCCGTGGCCAAGTGGTTAAGTTCACGCACTCCGCTTCTGCAGCCCAGGGTTTCGCCAGTTTGAATCCTGGGTGCAGACATGGCACTGCTCATCAAGCCATGCTGAGGCAGCATCCCACATGTCACAACAAGAAGGACCCACAACTAAAATACACAACTATGTACTGGGGGGCTTTGGGGAGAAAAAGGAAAAATAAAAAAATCTTTAAAAAAGAAAAAGAAAAAAGAAAGGAGTGAACAGTTTGTAGACTCTGTTTAAAAATCAGAGTAAAAAACAATACTGATGGGGCCCAGGATGACAATCTGGCAGCCCCTGACTGCAAGCAGGACCTGAGTTAGGTGTAGTGGGGAGTAAGGGGCGGTACTCACATGGGGTGGGAAGAGGAGGCACTGGAGAATCACACACCGCACAGAAGACAAAATTCTGAGAAGGCGAACCGGTGCTCTGCTGTCGTGGGCTTCTTTATGAAACAAAGTGTGTCAAGATTGTGATAAAAGACAAACAAGTGAAATACCTTATACATTATAGTGGTTGGAATAAAAACTGGGATGAGTGTGTTCCAGAAAGCAGAGTACTCAAATACATGAAAACCAATCTGCAGAAACAGAGCTTCAAGAAACCAATCAGGAGAATATTCAGTGGGGAAGATGAGAGGGGCTGCCCCAGGAAAGAAGATATCTGATCTGCAAGAGAAAAATGTTGGAGTCACTCAGAAATGGAAATGGGGCAGTCCTAGTGAGACGCCTCGGCCTCCCCAGAAAGAAAGGGCCCAAGTGGACTGAGCTGTTGGAAATGCTCATGAACAGAGTTGAAGTTAAACTTCAACTCCTAAAGATTCTTAAAGAACTAAAATGATGGTTTGTTGATGACTGAGGCTTAAATACCAGACAAAACCAGCTCTTTATCTTCCTGACAAGAAGAATGTGGATTCCATTGCAGAGGATTATGCAAATTACAAGAAATCTTGAGGAAACACAGATAATTAGGTAATAATAATGCTGTTAATGAAGTTATGTTGAGAATAAAAGTATACTGGCATGTAATGTTGGGCACTCAGCTACTCTACAAATTTGAAAGACCCAGTATGCTGAAATTCTCAGAGATTACCCCAAGGCATCTTTGTCCCAGGTGGAATAGAGCGCCAGGCACTTCTACTGAGATTTGGCGTGATGTTGGTCTATACTCCTCTAGATGAGACAAGTCCTATTTTATTTATGACTGAACTATCATCACAATTTCCTGGCAAAGAATTCTACAACTTTATTTAGTGCCAGCAGAAGTGGCTCCTCCTAAGAGGAGGTATAATTTAAAGTAAATTAAGTGCACAGATCTTAAGAGACACTTCACTGAATTTGGCAAGTGCATGCACCCATGTAATCACCAGCCCAATCAAGAAGAAAACATTTCCTTCACTCTTGAAAATTTCCTTGCGTTCCTTTCCAGTCAATTCAGCAATCTGCCAAACCCCTTTCTCCAACAGTGGCAGCCTCTATAATGATTTTTATTCAGCAAAGCTTATTTTCACTGTTCTGGAACTGCACATAAATGGTCGTACTACTGTACTCTTGTATATCTGGCTTCTTTTGTTCAACATAAAATTTTTGAAACATTTACAATATTGCATGTTCAAGAGTTGTTTCTTTTTTATTTCTGAGTAGTATTATACTGTATGAATATACCACAAATTTTTTCATTGTCCTATTGATACACATTTGGCTTGTTTCCAGTTTTTGGCTATCGTGCATAAAGCTACTATGAACATTCTTGTACAAGTCTTTTTGTGGACTGACGTTTTTTGTGGACAGACGTTTTAATTTCCTTTGGGAAAATGCCTAGGAGTGAAATTATTAGGCATCTAACATTCAAAGAGCGGCCAGCCCTGTGGTCGAGTGGTTAAAGCTCTGTGCACTGCCCTTTGGCGGCCTGGGGTTCGCGGGTTCAGATCGCAGGGGTGGACCTACTCCACTCATCAGCCATGCTGTGGAGACATCTCACATACAAAGTAGAGGAAGATTGGCACAGATGTTAGCTCAGGGCTAACCTTCCTCAAGCAAAAAAAGAGGAGGACTGGCAATGGATGTTAGCTGAGGGTGAATCTTCCTCACACACACACACACACAAAACATTCAAAGAAACTACCAAACGTTTTTTAAGTGGATATACCAATTTATATTCCTATTATTAATATGTGAGGATTCCAAAGGCTTCCTATTGTCATCAACATTTAGCATTCTAGATCTTAAAGTTTAGCCATTCTAGTGGGTGTGCAGTTTTCTCATTGCGAATTTAATTTGCATTCATCTCGTGATGAATGACATTGAGCAGCTTTTCATAGATTTATTGGCCATTGGGTGTATATATTATGATTATTTTTTTCCAGTCTATGTCTTGCCTTTTTATTTTGTTTCTACTGCTTTTTGAGTAGTACTGCTTTACAGCCAAAAGCTTGTGATCTTGTTGAAGTTCATTTTATCAATTTTCTTAAGGTTAGTGTTTCCTGTGTCCTAAAAAATATTTGCCTACTTCAAAGTCACAGAGATAATCTTCTATGTTTTCTTTTAGAAGCTTTATAGTTTCACTTTACATTTAATATTAAGATCTCTTTTGAATTAACTTTTGTTTAGGATATAAGGTAGGAGTCAAGGTTAATTTTTTTTCACATTGTGATCCTGTTGTTCAACACCATTTGTTGAAGAGTTTTCTTTTTCCATTGAATTGCATTGATACCAATGCTATGTTTCTAAATTTTAAAATTCAGTTCCTCAATTGCACTAGCCACATTTTAAGAACTCAAGAGCTACAGGTGACTTCTGGTGACCGTATCAGTCAGCACAGATACAAAATGTTTGCAACATTGAGAGAGCTCTGTGACCGCACTACTCTAGACCTTAGGGCACAGTGTATACTACATATTTTGAATTCTGTGAAGGGTAATCTAAACCAAGTAACAAAGTAAGGGCAGATATAAGGAAGCTAAAAATCAATCACTGAGCTTATATGAAACACCCAGAGTAGTCAAATTCAAAGAAACAGAAAGTAGAATGGTGGTTACCAGGGGTTTTGGGGCAGGGGAAAGGAGAGTTATTGTGAATGGGTACAACATTTCAGTTTTGCAAGATAAAAAGAGTTTTGGAGATGGATGATGGTGATGGTTGCAAAAAATGTGAACGTATTTAATCCCAAAGGAATATACACTTTAAAGTCATTAAAATGGTAACTTTTATGGTATATATATTTTACCAATATAAAACATTTTTTAAATTTCTTTTTCCCCAGCTGGTGTTTAGTTCAGGTGAGAAAGCAATTGCTACTACTAGTGACTTAATTCTCTGTGGTGTATGTGAGGGAGACCAACAGAGGTGCAGAGGAGACACAGGAGTCCAGAGCCCGACTTAGTTCAAGGTCTCTATCTTAGGGTTTTTACAATAGACGTCTTCAGCTAATAGGAAAAGAGAGAAAAACAATTTGACTGAGAGTTATTCTATTATCAGTTATCCACCTATTTGTGTAATATTAAAGATGTCATTCATTAAGTTATGGTAACCATGGCAAACTAGTAGCAAGAGCAGTCTGGTTTTTAAATAAAAGTTCTCTATTTTTTTACTTAATCTCTAAGCACTTGATTTTGACGATTTAACTAACAGACAATGTTGATCAATATCTATCAAAAACATTTATAAAACATAGATTGTACTATATTAATTCAAGAAACATCACGGCATGTATGAATACCAAGCTCTGAGGATCTTGTGTTTTTGTATGATACAAGGTTTATTTGTTTAAATATTTTCATTTAAAACTCTCATTAAAACACCTTAATAAAAACAATCTCAGAATCTTCAACTGATTTGTGGCAAGGAAGTGAAAGGTGCAACTTGAAAACACTCACATAAAGAGCTTATGAAAATAATCTTGCTCCCCAGGAAATGAAGCGTCCATCTGGTGAGAGGCCAACCCACCTATTTATAAGCCTGATTTGCATTTGACGCCATCTATAAACGCTGTTCTCTAGGACCTCATCTTTGTCAAAGACATCCTAATGAATCTATGGATATAGTTTAGTATTGAGAATATTGCAATACCCTTCAGAACCTTTCAAAGGAAGCAACATTAAGAGCTGGAGCTTTTCTTTGCAGAAATTGCTCATGGTTTCAAATTAGAAGGTGTCTCATTTTTCAGAAACTCTAAAAGAAAAGCTAGCAATGACTGAATATATTCTAGGTACGGCGTAAGCAATTAATTATTGTTCTAATCAACACATAATTATTAAAGCGTCCTACGTCCTGCTCAAATTATTCCATCCTCACAAAATCCTATGAATACCATCATCTCCATTTTACAAAGAGGGAAAAGCTCTCAGAGAGAAGTCACACAATGAATGAATCCTAAAACGGGGCTTCTACTCTGGACTCCAAACCCGGTGCTCTAAATCATCAAATTGAAGAGCATTAACGCTTTTTAATCGTTAGCTAAAGCAGGCCGCCCCAAGAAGCCTCGCGATATTACTCAAACTACTACTCCCGACATGCAAAGCGACTTCGGTCCGTCAGCCTATGCCCGTGAGTCTGGAGGGCACCGGCATGCCTCGAGGCGCGAAAGGCAAGCTGGGAGCCGTAGTTCTCCGGGGCGCCTACCGGTATTGCCAGCGCGGCAGTGGCGGCTCTCTCGGTTTCAGCTAGCGGATCTTGCGAGGGCGAGCTGAGGCGGAGAAAGGGCGCGGAACTGGAACAGGGTGAGTCAGGCACTGCCTACGCGATAAAGGGAAGCAGCACCGCGGCGAAGGGCGGAGTTGAGTAATTGCGGCCCCTGCTACCGTCTGTTCAGGCAGACCGCGATCTTAGCGCCAGCCAGAGGAGGGTGAGGAGGAGCCCAAGCCCGGTCCTTGCACCCGTTCTCGCCGTCGGCACCCCGCCGCCATCTCCACCATGCAGTCCCGGGAAGAAGCTCCGCGTTCTCGCCGCCTCGCCAGTCCCCGCGGTGGGAGGCGGCCCAAGAGGATTTCCAAGCCCTCGGTTTCGGCTTTTTTCACGGGCCCGGAGGAGCTGAAGGACGCAGCCCATTCTGCAGCCCTGCTGGCACAGCTCAAGTCCTTCTACGACGCGCGGCTGCTGTGTGATGTGACCATCGAGGTGGTGACACCTGGCAGCGGGCCTGGCACGGGCCGCCTTTTTTCCTGCAACCGCAACGTGCTGGCTGCCGCCTGTCCCTACTTCAAGAGCATGTTCACCGGCGGCATGTACGAGAGCCAGCAGGCGAGCATAACCATGCACGATGTGGATGCCGAGTCCTTCGAGGTCTTGGTCGACTACTGCTACACGGGCCGCGTTTCTCTCAGCGAGGCCAACGTGCAGCGCCTTTACGCGGCCTCCGACATGCTACAGCTGGAATATGTGCGGGAAGCCTGTGCTTCCTTCCTAGCCCGCCGCCTAGATCTGGCCAACTGCACCGCCATCCTCAAGTTTGCGGATGCCTTCGACCATCACAAGCTGCGGTCACAGGCCCAGTCCTTTATAGCTCACAACTTCAAGCAGCTCAGCCGGATGGGTTCAGTTCGGGAGGAGAGTCTGGCAGATCTGACCTTAGCCCAGCTGCTGGCTGTCCTGCGCCTGGATAGTCTAGACATCGAAAGTGAGCGGACAGTGTGTCATGTGGCCGTACAGTGGTTGGAGGCGGCTCCCAAGGAGCGGGGTCCCAGTGCTGCAGAAGTGTTCAAGTGTGTCCGCTGGACACACTTCACTGATGAAGATCAAGATTACCTGAAAGGGCTGTTGACCAAACCCATTGTGAAGAAGTACTGTCTGGACCTTATTGAAGCGGCCCTGCAGATGCGATACGGTGACATGTTGTACAAGTCTCTGGTGCCAAAGCCAGAGAGCAGCAGCGGCTCTGTTGTGTCCACAGCAGAAAATCCACCCCAGAGGCTGGGTGTGTGTGCCAAGGAGATGGTGATCTTCTTTGGACATCCCCGAGATCCATTTCTGTGCTATGACCCATACTCGGGGGACATTTACACAATGCCATCACCATTGACCAGCTTGGCTCACACTAAGACTGTCACCTCCTCAGCTGTCTGTGTCTCTCCAGACCATGACATCTATCTAGCTGCCCAGCCCAGGAAGGACCTCTGGGTGTATAAGCCAGCCCAGAATAGTTGGCAGCAACTTGCGGACCGCTTGCTCTGCCGTGAGGGCATGGATGTGGCATACCTCAATGGCTACATTTACATTTTGGGTGGGCGAGACCCTGTTACAGGAGTTAAATTGAAGGAAGTGGAATGCTACAGCGTTCAGAGGAACCAGTGGGCACTGGTGGCTCCTGTACCCCATTCCTTCTATTCCTTTGAACTAATAGTGGTTCAGAACTATCTTTATGCTGTGAACAGTAAACGCATGCTGTGCTATGATCCTAGCCACAATATGTGGCTGAACTGTGCATCTCTTAAACGAAGCGACTTTCAGGAAGCCTGTGTCTTCAATGATGAGATCTATTGTATCTGTGACATCCCGGTCATGAAGGTCTATAACCCAGCCAGGGGAGAATGGAGGCGGATTAGTAACATTCCCTTGGACTCAGAGACCCATAACTACCAGATTGTCAATCACGGCCAAAAATTGCTCCTCATCACTTCTACCACCCCACAATGGAAAAAAAACCGGGTGACTGTGTATGAATATGATACTAGGGAAGACCAGTGGATTAATATAGGTACCATGTTAGGTCTTTTGCAGTTTGACTCTGGCTTTATTTGCCTCTGTGCTCGTGTTTATCCTTCCTGCCTTGAGCCGGGTCAGAGTTTCATCACTGAGGAAGATGATGCACGCAGTGAGTCTAGCACTGAATGGGACTTAGACGGATTCAGTGAGCTGGACTCTGAGTCAGGAAGTTCAAGTTCTTTTTCTGATGATGAAGTCTGGGTGCAGGTAGCCCCTCAGCGAAATGCACAGGATCAGCAGGGTTCTTTGTAAATATTTTGAAACACTAAGATATTTCTACTGCTATGGAATGTATCTTAAAAAGATATTCTCTCCTTTTTCTTGGGAAAAAAAAAAGGTGATTAGGACCGCAGATTTGGTTTAGAAAGGGTAATGTTTGAATTACTCACATAATGTTACAAAATTTAAACAGTCCACAAAATCAATCTGTATAATAATTTACTGTGCTAAAAGTCGAGATTGAAATATGCAAAAAGTGAGCTATATAATTCATTAGAATGGTTGGTGGTTTTTTTCATTGTTCAGGTATTCATTGCACCAGTGGAGTGTTTTGTTTTGATTCGTTATGCTAGTTTATATTTTGATTATCTAATTTAGTCTTCTGTTAACTTTTTAATTCTACTTAGTGCCACAAAGAATTTAACTTCTTAATTTTTATAATAGAAAATTGGACTAGAAATTGTTGGTACCGTTTTGAAAGTTTATGTTTTCCTTCAAAATAACAAAAGTAGCGGATTCCCCAAATTTTAAATTAGTCAGTTTTTAATATTCTAAGTTCGTATAGTTTGTTAAAATTTGGTTTGGTTTTTTTTCCCTTTTGCAAAGAAAAAAATTGGACATGTATATATTAAGTTCATAAAATAGTGATTCATTTGGGTAACATGAAGAATGGTCTTAAGAGCTCTCAGAAAGTAAAAAAAAAATCAGGATTCCACTGTTTTAAAAGAAATTTCACTTTTAATTTTGCAATATAAAATGTGTTTTTGCTAAATGTGACCATTTTTCTATCTTAACATCCATTCTAGTAGTGTCACCAATTATTTAAACACCCTTCTAAACCAAACACACTAGGTAAGTCCTTTGTAAGTTCCTATTTTTCATCTATACCTGATACATGCTTCGTTGAATCAGAGGAACAGTCCTTTTTTTCCCTGGACATATGATTGGGTAATGTAAATTTTTATCCATTGGTCATGCCTTGTCTTAAAAGTTTATATGCTTTCCTAAAGTATTTTGGCTGTATAGGTTTGGTGTTTGTCTTAGAGGATTCTTCAGCAGGAAGTGATTTATTCTTTACTGTTTTGTCAGGTAATATTGGTTTCGAAAATATGTATAAACTAAAAACAGTATTTTATTGAGATCCCTAGTTATTGTGTCCATCAACTATAAAATCAAGTGCCACCAGAAAACTTTAAAACTTTAAGCTGTATATAAAACTGTTTTGTGTAGCATTGAAGTATTCTGTCAGATTTGTAAGTCACTGGAAATGATTATCAGCTTGAAGTTATTTTTGTATTAAAAGTGGACAGTTAAACAACAGTGGATGATGGCATTTGGGGCCAGTAGTGAAAGTATGTTTCCTCTAAAATATTTCCCTAAGCAGTGGCATACATGTTTTTTTATCACAGTATTTGTATTTGTATTGCTCTGTAGTTCTCTGTGAACCATGCTTGGGTCTTTTTTGGATTGTTTTGTTTTGTTTGTATCACCATAGTGTAAGGGAAAGTCCAGAAATAGAGACTAAATCACACAAAATTGACATTGTTAAATACAAGAACATATAGGTGCTTACCTTCTGAGGGTCTGTTAATACATATGGTTGTCACGATCCATATACATGAAAAATGGTGTACGTATACAGATGCTTATGGTCTGTATGTTTTCCTGTACCCACTTGGAATTATCTTCTTGAAATCTTTGTTTAGTAACATGCTAATTCCTCTTCCATGTTTATTCTCTAGTGACCAAATGCTGACATTTCTTACACCCTGGCAGAGTACTTAGGAGTGTGCTTCTGGATGGGGAACCGAATTTTGAATGAGAAAAGAGAGAGAGGGAGAGAGAAAAAGATTTTAAAAAGCCAAACACACAAAGTTTTCTTAGCCATTTTGATTGGCCACTTGAAGAGTCCACAAGACTTTCCTGTTTAACATTATTTCTGGTGAAATAAGATTCTTGCCGTAGCATATGTGTTCCTTCAAATAGCAGACATGCTGTAGTGGGCAAAGGCTAACTTGTCCCATTTGATATCAGGGACATTATAGGTACTGCTCGTAACATAGAAAGCTGTTTCTTAATAGTGTTGTTTTTTGGCCAACTTTTCTTTACCAGTAACTTCTTGTTGATAGCTTTTTCTTTTGTAAGGTTGAAATAGGACAGTGCTTATCTTGACCAAATTATCCATTGGCAGAATTAAGATATGCAACCAATTGATAATAGACGAATTCTCTTATTTGCTCTTCTCAACCTTAAAGTTAGGTACAAGCTAATTAATAGTCATATCTTGGGTTACAAAAAGGTTTTCTTGGGAAGTTTTGGTTTCATGAATATTTGTCAATTAGGGAATAGGTGTTAACCATTATTTTATAGATAAATGTTTTGTACATGGTTAGTTACAAATAAAACTGGCAGTAGAACCCAGGCCTTCTGACCTCTTAATTTAGTGTTTCTGCTAAATGTATGAAAGCCTTATTTACCCAGTGAGTGACACAACCAGCAGTGTTGAAACCCCTTCTTGACAGGAAAGTACCTTTGTCACAGTTTTACAATTAATTGGCACATCATTTAGCAAATGCTCAGTACAATGTTGATTACACGACTACTATTTTTAAGGTTTAGAACCATCTTATTTTTCGTATCTGTGTGCCTGTAGTCTGGAAAGCTCAGAGAACCAAATTATTTCAAATACTTTTAAAATTCAAAGAATAAGTAGCATTGGTGTTTTTAAAAGAATAAAAGACTAATTTAGCAAATGATTTGTTTAATTTGCGTTTAGAATTAAATTTAAGTTCTAGTTCCCTTCGAGCTCCTCTAGTTGAGCAGTGTTTTTTCTGTTTTGTACCTGGCTCTTGGTGAGAATCTGATGAAAGCTTTTGACCCATTCCCCAGAAAAATGTACATGCTCCTGTTTTCACAATTTCAAGGGTATTATGACACTTTTGAAGTTCATCCACACCCCTTGGGTAAGAACACTTGTGACAGAGTCCCAAGAATACTTCTACAAAAAGGAGCTGACATTGCTGAAATTCAAATTTTTTTGTGATGAGTAACACAAAAATGAGTAAATGTAAGTGATTTAAGAAATGAATCAAATGAGCTAATGTATATGAAAGTTTTTCAACTTGAAGTGTTGTACATATATGTGATATGAGTATTGTCTAGGAAGGCTGTGTATATATTAGAATTTAAAGCAAAATATAGGTTCCTGATGTTTCAAACTGCCGCCACCATAGCTGTTTATTCGACATGTATCTAAGTAGCAAGAGTTCTTCTTCTCATAAAGAGCAGGTAAACAGGAGGTTGGAAACAGGCATCTACCCATAAAGAATCTATTTAAAATTTAATAAAAAAATATAATCAATTTGCTACTCACTGCTCATTAAACTAGGAACCAGTGCTTTGCCTGATGTCATTTTTACCAATTTGTACTGAAATGAGGAAAAAATATAAAATGTGATGTAAACTAAAGTTATTTCATTTGTTTTAATGTTCATACATTGGAAATATAAAAAGTTTGCAGCTCTAGGTCAGTCCCTAAACTTTAAAAAGTTTACTTGTCTTTGAAATCCTAAAGTGTGATAACCAGAATGTAGACAGTGACGTGCTTTAGATTTGAACTCTTGGAATCGTTTTATGTTGGGTGCTTCTTAGCTGTTTTATGTTGCCTCTATCCTCATCAGATCTCTCCCATGTGTTCCTAAAAACTTCAGCACCTTCTCATCATTACAACTAACTTTAGAATAATATTCATTATAGCAAATATGAAAGTATTAGGAGACAAAATTATTTATAGAAAATATGACTAGCAATCCTAAAAGAATTAATTGATAAGCTGTTTTTAGAACCATCAAGATGGTTAAATATATACAAACCAGCTGTTTTCTTAATTGAAGAATAAAAAAAAATATTCACAGAAAATGCCAAGTCTTAGGATAACCAGATAGACAATAGGTTTGGTGGCCTCTCCTTGACTTTGGGCCATTTTGTCACCTGGATCTATTCCATCAGCTCCTGTTCCTCAGTTCTTTAACCTTGTGGACTAAACATGTTCCAAGACACTGGGAGTACAGGGACAGGCATTGTTGCATAGCATTCTATCCATTTTTGACACATATTTTCTCAGAAACCATCCTAGTCTGTGGGCATTACCTCTTTTCAGTGGAATCAACCTTTTATATTCTCACCTCCAAGGCAATTTTAGCTGCTTGGGACAGCCATATCTTAATCAGGAATATGGGGGTCAAACTGTTCCTTAATTCTGGGGAAACTAGCAAATCGCTAGCAAAATCTAGCAAATGGCTCTCACTTCGAGGCACAGCATGATCCAGAATCTCGATGTCCTTATGGCTTTCTTTGTGCAGAGAAGATATCACAGGGCAATGGTTTCCTCTCACTTTATATGCTAGTTAGGGTCTAGGTGTGGTTGTATATACAGAGACCCTATAGTTTTTTTAATAAGAGAAGTTTCTTATATATAAGTCCAATCTGTTGTGTTGGCCCTGATCTTTTGTCATTTTCTGTGGGCGAGAACCTAAGCATAGCACTACATCCAGCTGCGAGGTTGACTGGGAAACATTGTCATTAGATGGATAGCTATGTGTCCAGCTAAATCTCAGGGGATTCTATTACTAAATAGATTAGTAAGCTAATATATTTTAATATAGACACATCCAGGACTCCTGTATTCAAACGCAAACAATTCACAACACCATGCAGGCTTCATTGCTATGATGGTCATTTCAAATCTCCCCAATCCTCCTTCCATAAATAATTCACAGCCAAAAGTTAAATTCCATGTAATGCTGAACAATGATTTTTCACAAAAAAATGCACCTCCACGTGCCTTTAACACACACACACAGGAACACTTGTCGCATCCTTGCCATTAAGTCCTATCTCAGTCCAAGTTTTCCTAGCAATGGCAGAAATTAAGCCTCCGGAGTGTCAGGGTTCTCTCCCTAAATGCTTAAACTCTTTTCCAATCCCCTCTTCTCCTCTGGGAACCTACCAGCTTAGCCCTCTCACTCATCCCGCACCCCAACAGCTCTCGCTATTACTATGAGGAAAAGGAGGAGAATGAACTGGGGCAATTGGCAGTCTCTGTCACAGTTGACTAAATGGATATGCTGTCATTCAATGAGTTGGAGAATATAGGAGTCAGATCAGATTTGGAGACACTAGTAGATGCATGTGGTGTCCCACGTCACACGCTTGGCCAACTTGGGACTTCAGCTGCATCTATGGTGGACACCCCTAGACCATGGTAACAGGCCACTTTGTTTTTCTGCCTCAGGACTTTCTCTGAAGGATCATTCTCTTGGGCAATGCTCCGGCAACCACAGCACAGGAGTTCAAGGGGAAGTTAGTGCCCCCAAAGCAGTCCTTAAGCAATGGAGGATGGGAATTGGTAGGTACCTGCCTCAGCATCCCAACTTTAAGGAAGGGACAATTCTAAAATGCATCCTATATGGATCCTCAAAGGGTCCCCTGCTGGATTGAACCCCAGTCTTCCCACGACAGTAATCAACTCAGTAACACATCTTCCCTGTGTCATTTGCAGGGTATGGCCAACCAAGTCACATTACAGAAATTTGATTTGGCAGTTAGAAGGTCATTGGTGATATTTTGCAAAGAAGTTTCAATCTGAACATAGCTTAGGGGCAGAAGCCTGGTAAGAGTAGATTAGAATGAGTGAGATGAAGCTTTAGTTAGCCACATGCTACATGCGGCTCTAAAAGAAAACAGTCAAATTCAAGCCTCACAGCCCTTCTTGTAACATGACGACAAAAAAAGTTTATGTTGGGGCCAGTTCAGTGGCTTAGCAGTTAAATTCACACACTGCTTTGGAGACCTGGGGTTCGCCGTTTGGGTCTTGGGTGCGGTCCCACACACTGCTTATCAAGCCATGCTGTGGCGGCATCCCACATATAAAATAGAGGAAGATATGCACAGATGTTAACTCAGGGCCAAGCTTCCTCAGCAAAAAGATGAGTGATGGTGGATATTAGCTCAGGGCTAAGCTTCCTCAAAAAAAAATTTATGCTTTTTTTTTAAAGATTTTATTTTTTTCCTTTTTCTCCCCAAAGCCTCCCGGCACATAGTTGTATATTCTTCATTGTGGGTCCTTCTAGTTGTGGCATGTGGGATGCCGCCTCAGCGTGGTTTGATGCTGTGCCATGTCCATGCCCAGGATTCGAACCAATGAAACACTGGGCCGCCTGCAGCGGAGCATGCAAACTTAACCACTCGGCCACGGGGCCAGCCCCCAAAATTTATGTTTTTATAAAAATAATGTTGCCGGAAATGTTGAACCTGAATCTCATTAAGCCATTAGAACAAAATTCCAGTTTACAGGAAAGACCGCAGACAGAAGGACAAATTAAAAACACTATGAAGAAACAATCAGCCAAATCCAGAATGTGGGACATCCAACAGGACAGCTGACACAACGTCAGCAGTAATTTATCTTCCTTCACATGGTAAGATGTGACAAAGTGGAAACAGAAAGCGTGGGCTATTCTTTGGAAGGGAACGGGCAGTACTTAGGGAGGAAGAGATTACCTGGATTGTGGTGTTGGTTGCTGTGAGTCTTAAACACTTTACTAGGCTCAGCCAAAAAGCTGTTAGAGAGAAGAAACCCAGAAGAAGAAAGGGAGGGTCATATCGATGGAGATGAGTCTCTAGGTGTGGCTTTCGACTTCAGGTAGGCTATGCCTCTAACCTTAATTCTTTCTTCCAACTAGGATGAAAGGTTTTCTGCTGAAGGAAAAGGAGCAGCAGGGGCAGGGTGCTTGAGGAGAGGGAAGACCTACGAACTGGTAAGCTTTGTGAGAGCGGGAGGGATGGGGCTGCTTTGTCTTTGTGTCCCTCCTAACACCAATCAGAGTGCCTTGAACAGACCTGAAAAAACGTTTCAGACTGGAAGTGTTACTGTAAAATAGAACTGTGTGTATCCTGGATCTTAACAATCTGAGATACATCACTAAAATTTCTATTTTTTAAATAATCCTTAAATGGCTTGAATTTCGATATATTGTTCTTGATCACTACATGATTCTTGATTTTTTTTTTTTTTTGGTTAGAATCATAGAATATTAGAGAGCAATTTTCTTATTTAAACCCAAAGAACTTTAAATAAGATACCAAGGGTCATGCTGCTAGTTATTAATAAAACTGGAATTAGAACTGTGTTTCCTGTCTCTTCACTCAGGGCGCTTTCTGGGACACCCTCTTGCCTCCTGAATAGCACTATGATGAAATCTACACCATTTTTTCGATGCGTACATCGTCTCAAACTTAGGACTTGGAAAGTAAAACCACTCTTGTTCTGCTCGAGATTTGTTTGGTCCTCCAATCTAGTTCTGATGCGCTTTAGGACCCCGAGTCTGGAATTGCTAAGACTGACTTACTAAGTAAGCACGCACCCCTCACTAAGAACTCTGAAGAAAGAGGGGCCCGGACTTGAAGCAAAGGCATCTTACACAGTTGAGAAAGGAAATTGAAAAACTGTTTTTAGTTAAAAAAAAAAACTCAAGAAAACCTCCAGTGATCATATTTGTTTTATATATTAAAACATATAGCATTATTTTTAGTAGTACATTATTCTTGTATTTTTAGTCTTATATTTGGTATTTATACTATTTGTATTTTTGATATTGTATTTTTCCTATTTCAGTTCAGATACAATAATCTCAATCAGAGCATTGAGCTAATTCAATAAATATCAAATGGTTCTTATATTTAAATTTACAGTTATGGTATTAAATGTATCAAGGTAATAATAAGATGTACTTTCTCAAATACTACCTCTGTTTTGTGTACTCATGGAATATGAGTTAATGAATGTTTGAGGAACAATAAAATAATCTCTAAATTTGAATCATTTTGAATAATATTGTAGTACTAATTTCAAGATATGATCAGGGGGCTGGCATGGTGGTGCAGCGGTTAAGTGCACACGTTCCCCTTTGGCAACCCAGGGTTTTCCGGTTCAGATCCCAGGTGTGGACATGGCACCGCGTGGCAAGCCATGCTGTGGTAGGTGTCGCACATACAAAGTAGAGGAAGATGGGCACGGATGTTAGCTCAGGGCCAGTCTTCCTCAGCAAAAAAGAGGAGGATTGGCAGCAGATGTTAGCTCAGGGGTAATCTTCCTAAAAAAAAAAAAAAGAAAGATATGATTATGTCATATTTTATTTCAAAATGCAATCTAAATTAATCAGACTTGTGCACATTTATTGCCATGAAGTTTTGAATTATAGCTGGAATCAGCCTTAAAGTTGCTATATAATATATAGGGGCCGGCCCTATGGCCGAGTGGTTAAGTTTGTGCACTCCACTTGGGCGGTCCAGGGTTTTGTTGGTTCAGATCCTGGTCACAGACGTGGCACCTCTCGTCAGGCCATGCTGAGGCGGCATCCCACACACCACAGCTAGAAGGACCCACAACTAAAAATACACAACTGTATACCAGGGGGCTTTGGGGAGAAAAAGGAAAAAATAAAATCTTTAAAAAAAAGTTACCATATAATATAATACTTGAGGTCTCTGCATGTCAAGGATTCTTGATATAGTTAGTTCCTGATTTTCTAGGAACTCAGGTCCTTACTTTTTCCCGTGTTGGCATCTACTGGCTCTGTTTGTTAATGTTCAAGAGAAGTAAAAGAATGGGGACCTGGAACCAACCGACTGTAGTGCTTGTCAAGAGACTCAGAAGGTTTGGAGAAAGGCAAGGCACAGCCTAGTGTAAGATCTTTGTAACCTAGGAGTCTCATTCATTTTTCTGCATGCAGTTATCCAGTTTTCCCAGCACCACTTGTTGAAGAGACTATCCTTTCCTCACTAAGTGTTCTTGGCTCCCTTGTCAAATATTAGTTGACTGCATAAGGGGGGGTTTATTTCTGGGTTCTTTATTATGTTCCATTGACCTATGTGTCTATTTTTATGCCAGTACCATACTGTTTTAATTACTATAGCTTTGTAGTATAGTTTGAAATCAGGAAATGTGCTTATCCCACTCACAAAAATTAACTAAAAAGGGATTAAAGACCTAAACATAAGATCAGATACCATAAAATTTCTAGAAGAAAACGTAGGGGAGAAGCTGCTTAACATTGGTCTTGGCAATGACATTTTTGGGTATAATACCAAAAGCACAAGCAACAAAAGCAAAATCAACAAGTGGAACTACGTTAAACTAAAAAGCTTCTGCACAGAAAAAGAAACAATTAACAAAGTGAATAGCCAACCTACAAAATGGGAGAAAATGTTTGCAAACCATATATTGGATAAGGCATTAACATCCAAAATATTTAAAGAACTCATACAACTCAATAACAAAACATGAGCAATTCAATTTAAAAATAGGCAGAGGGATGAGGCTAGCCCCGTGGCCGAGTGGTTAAGTTCACGCGCTCTGCTGCAGGTGGCCCAGTGTTTCATTGGTTCGAATCCTGGGCACGGACATGGCACTGCTCACTGAGCCACGCTGAGGCGGCATCCCACATGCCACAACTAGAAGGACCCACAACTAAGAATACACAACTATGTACTGGGGGCGTTTGGGGAGAAAAAGGAAAAAAATAAAATCTTTAAAAAAAAAATAGGCAGAGGGAGGCTGGCCCTATGAGGTACTGGTTAAGTTCGGCATACTCTGCTTCAGTGGCCCAGGTTCACAGGTTAGGATCCCAGACGTGGACCTACACCACTCATCAGCCATGCTGTGGTGGCTACCCACACATAAAGTGAAGGAATATTGGCACAGATGTTAGCTCAGGGCTAATCTTACTAAGAGGAAAAAAAAAAAAAGGGCAGAGTACTGAATAGACATTTTTCCAAAGAAAACATCCAAATGGCCAGAGGTACATGAAAAATGCTCAACATCACTAATCATGGAAATGCAAATCAAAACCACAATGAGATATCACCTCACAACTGTTAGAATGGCTATCATCAAGAAGATAAGAGATAACAAGTGTTGATGAGGATATGGAGAAAAGGGAAGCCTTGTACGCTGTTTTTGGGAATGTAAATTGATTCAGCCACTATGGGAAACAGCATGAAGGGTCCTCAAAAAGGTAAAAATAGAACTACCATATGATCCAGCAATCCCACTTCTGGGTATATATCCAAAAGGAATGAAAACAGGATATTGAAAAAATATCTGCAGTCCCATGTTTATTGCAGCATTATTCACAATAGCCAAGATACTGAAACAACCGAAGTGTCCATCAATGGGAGAATGGATAAAGAAGATGTGGTATATATATACAATGGAGAATTATTCAGCCATGAGAAAGAAGGAAATCCTGCCATTTGTGACAATATGGATGGATCTTGAGAGCATTATGCTAAATGAGATAAGTCCCAGACTGATAAATACTGTATGGTATCACTTATGTGTGGAATCTAAAAAAGCTGAAATGGGGCCGTCCCTGTGGTCAAGAGGTTAACTTCACGCGCTCCACTTCGGCGGCCCAGGGTTTCACCGGTTCAGATCCTGGGCGTGGACATGGCACCGCTCATTAGGCCATGTTGAGGTGGCATCCCACATGCCACAACTAGAAGGACTCACAACTAAATAAAATATACAACTATATACTGGGGGGATTGAGGGAGAAAAAGCAGAAAAAAAAAAAGATTGGCCACGTTGTTAGCTCAGGTGCCAATCTTAAAAGAAAAAAAGCTGAAATGGTAGAAACAGAGTAGAATGGTGGCCACCAGGGCCAGGGAGTGGGGCAACTGGGGACATGTTCTTAAAGGATATGAAGTTACAACTAGAAGATAAATAAATTCTGGAGACCTAATGAACAGCATAGTGATTATAGTCAACAATACTGTATTATCAACTTCAATCTTAAATGTTCTCACCACAAAAGAAATGATAATTATGTAAGGGTATTAGCTAATGTTATGGTGGTAATCCTATTGCAGTATGTAAATGTATCAACACTCATTTAATAATGTCATTTTTAAGAACTATCACAAAGTATTTCATAGACTCTTTGTAGAGACTTACAGTTTTGGTTAAACATACTAAATTTGGTCAGAACTGGGAGCAGGCATTCTTAAGGGCCAGTATTTGTCTTCATTTTCCGTGTGACCTTTCTATACCAAGTCAACTTCCCTTCCTCAAATAAAATAAGAATAATTTTTAAAATAATAATAAATAAAATAAGATCTGTGGAATCTAGGCTTCCATGGGTTTCACTTACCTACATCCTTTTATAACTGAGGTAACCATTGGCCTCTTTTTGATGAATATGTACTAATAATATCTCTAAAATAAGAATTCCTCTAAACATGTAATTCCTCTAAATTTGTCTAAGTACGTAAATTCCTCAAATTTTATAGTAGAGAAAACATTTTAAAACAATCAACATACAGGGGCTGGCCCCGTGGCCGAGCGGTTAAGTTCGCGCGCTCCGCTGCAGGCGGCCCAGTGTTTCGTTGGTTCGAATCCTGGGCGCGGACATGGCACTGCTCATCAGACCACGCTGAGGCAGTGTCCCACATGCCACAACTAGAGGGACCCACAACGAAGAATATACAACTATGTACCGGGGGGCTTTGGGGAGAAAAAGGAAAAAATAAAATCTTAAAAAAAAAAAAAATCAACATACATTGCATCCATTTTTCCTTGAATGTATGATAAAATTAAGTTAAATTCTTTGGAATAGCATCCTGGGGACACATTTTATGAACAGTGCCTTGAAATGTTTTTCAGACTAGATGAGATTTTGGACCCCAGAATATCCAATTTTTATTTTATTTATATGAAGGATAAGAAATATCCAGGATTTCGTTTTAACTAAGTTCCAGCATGTTTCAGAGCACCTTGATGAAGCTTTGTCTTGTTCGTCTTTTTTTTTCCTTCTTCTTCTCCTCCTCAAAGCCACCCAGTACATAGCTGTATATTCTAGCTGTAGGTCCTTCTGGCTCTGCTATGTGGGACGCCGCCTCAGCATGGCTCCAGGAGCAGTGCCATGTCCACGCCCAGGATCCAAACCAGTGAAACCCTGGGCTGACAAAATGGAGCACGCAAACATAACCACTCGGCTGGGGGCCAGCCCCTCTTGTATATTTTTTGAAACACCCATGATTCTGCAATTCCATTTTTAAAAAATAACAAAAGTTGCCTCACTTATATGAAATTTCATGTTTCCAGAAGGGGCGCTTCACAAAGGTTAGGCTACATACCAACATTCCAGCATTTTCTGTGCCTGAATCATTTTTGCAGGGTGAATGTAATCTACTTATCTGCCCCTCAATTAAAGCCCAGCTCATATGCCGTAATAATTTACTCAAAACTTAGTTGCTTGCCCAGTTCTTGTGCCAACTTCACGTTAATCAGGGTATCCCTGTATATCCAAGCTAGACATATGGTATCATTTTGTGTTTTTGTGAAAACCTCAGAATAGCTACCAGAGAATATTTTGAATGATTGCTTCTGTCAACTATGTGATATAATTTTCATCCTTAAAATTTCCATTCTGATCAACCATACTCTTTTTAAAAAAAAGAAATTTAATTTTGAGGTTAGTGTACATTCACATGTAGTTGTAAGTAATAATAGAGAGAGATCTCATAAACTCTTCACTGACTGTCCCCCAGTGGTAACATTTTGCTTGATTATAAAACAATATCACAACCAAGAAATTGACAGATTGCAAATCATTGACATTCATACATTACCACTTTTACATGCACTTATTTGTGTGTGTGTGTTTAATTCTGTGATATTAGAACACCAGTACAATCAAGATACCAAAAAGTTCTATCGCAAATATCCTTTGTGCTCTGCTTTTATAACCACAACCTTTTCCCTCCTCACTTCCCTAACCCTTGTTAGCCCCTAGTCTGTAATCCAACTGTGTAATTTTTTCAAAGAATGTTATGTAAGTAGAATCATACAGTATGTAACCTTTTGAGATCTTTTTTTTTTTTTCACTCAGCATAGTCTCTTGAAATTTACCCAGGCTATCTCGTGTATCAATACTTCACTTCTGGATGTAGACATTCTGAACGGTGCAGTAGCAACCCCCCAGAAATCTGCTCCCCCATAAAAGCAATGAGAACACTAGAAAAACTCTCAAAATAAACTTATGAGAACTCTGGAAATTAACTAAAGGCCTGCAACATTCCAAAACGTGCTTATTCAAGAAAAACAGCTGAATCTCAGTGAGAACAGTAAGCCCTGTGGTGTTTTAAGATGCCCTCCTCCCAGCACTCTCTCCCCAGCTCCATGGGAGCCTTGAAATTCAACAGCTTCGCAACTACAATCGCTGTGAAAAACAGCAGTTTAGCAGCCACTGGAGGGGGCGGAATGGATTTGGAGCTCCCTAAAAGCCATATCCCCAGATAACTGTCACTAGTTAACCCATCTGATAGCTCACTGAAAAGCTCCATTATCAGGACTTCTCTTTATATGACCCATTTCAGAGTAAACAACTTGACATACAGGGCATTTGCCAAAAAAAAAAAAGAAAGAAAAAAAAGAAAAAATCAGTGGCACAAAAGAAAAAATAGGTAAATTGGACTTAAAATTAACCTTTTGTGCTTTATATGATGCTATCAATAAAATGAAAAGATAACTCATGCAAAGGAAGAAAATATTGGCAAATTATATAGCTGATAAGGGTCTTGTGTCTAAAATATGTAAAGAACTCATACAATTCAATGAGAAAAATATAAATAACCCAATTGAAAATGGAGAAAGGATTTGTACCAGACATTTCGCCAAAGCAAATATATACGAGGCCAACGAGCACATGGAAAGATGGTCAATATCAATAGTCATTAGGGAAATGCAAATTGAAACTACAGTGAGATACCACTTCACACCCACTTGGATTGCTGTAATAAAAAATAAAACAGACAACAACAACAACACAGAAAGTAACACATGTTGGCAAGGATATCGGAAAACTGCAACCCTCTCAGAAAACGGTTTGCAGTTCCTCAAAAAGTTAAACATAGAATTACTATATGACCCAATAATTCCACTCCTAGGTATATACTCAAGAGAACTGAACACATATGTCCAGGAAAAAATGGTACACAAATGTTCACAGCAGCATTATTCATAACGGACAAAAGGGGGGAAAAAACTAAATGCTCATCAACTGATAAATGGATGAAAAAAATATCAGTATCAATGCATGGAATATTATTTGGCCATAAATAGGAATAGAGTTCTGATACGTGCTGCAACATGGCTGAACCTTGAAAACATTAAGTGATAGAAGCCAGACACAGAAGGGCATATATATTATAATTGCATATATATGAAATATGCAGAATAGGCAAATCTTTAGAGACAGAAAGTAGATTAGTGGTTACCTAGCACTGGGGGGCTGGGCATGGGCCTAAGGAGGGTTAGGAGGAAATGGATACTGCCTGCTAATAGGTATGGAGTTTCCTTTCGGGGCAAGAAAATGTTTTGGAATTAGTGGTGATTGTTATACAACTATTTTTATATTGTGACTGTAGTAAAAAAAACAAGTGAATTGTAAACTTTGAAAAAATGAACTTTATGGTACGTGAACTGATAGATCAACAAAGCTGTCATTTTTTTAAATTTTATTTTTGTTTTGTTTTTTGAGGAAGATTAGCCCTGAGCTCTTTTTGCTGAGGAAGACTGGCCCTGAGCTAACATCCATGCCCATCTTCCTCTACTTTATATGTGGGATGCCTACTACAGCATGGCGTGCCAAGCAGTGCCATGTCCGCACCCGGGATCTGAACCTGTGAACCCTGGGCCACTGAGAAGCAGAATGTGCGAACTTAACCACTGCACCACTGGGCCAGCCGCTGTTATTTTTTTTAAATAGTTCATTTCCTTTATATTGCTGGATAGTATTCATAGAATGTATGTACCACAGTTTGTTTAACCATTCACCCACTGAAGGACATTTAGATTTGTTTCCAGTTTTTGGCTATTATGAATAAAATAATGATTGCTTGACATGAAATAATACCCACTTTTAAAATACATAAAAAACTCTTATTTTCGTGTTGAATCCATGCAGTTTGAGGGGAATTTGAGCCAGAATAATAGCAATAATAATGCTTTAATTAGCATTTGTGTTTCTTAAATTATTTTTATTAATAAAGACTGTAAGACTCCCTTCTTTATTCTTTCATTTTATGAAGCTTATGCACCCTTACAGTCAAGATCTATGATATATCCATGTTCTGTGCTGGACTAGCCGCTCTCTGCTTTGTCCAGGATCAGGGCCCATTGTTTTATTTCCTGTAGGGCCTTTCTCACAAGCTGGAATTATTTAGTGTATTGATTTACTTAGTCTTTATTCTCTGTCTCCTCCACTAGAATGTACACTCCATCATATGAGGGACCATGTCCATCTTTTTCATCAGTTCCTAGCATAGTGCCAGACATGGAGTCGGTGCTTCTGAAAGAAGACATAAATGAATGTGCTTGGTTCCTGTCTGTGTTTATATGACGGACACCTGCATTTATAGATCTGCATTTATGGTGAGTTATCTATCTTTGAGGGAGAGCTATTATCACACCATTTTTTCTGGTTGTTATAGCAACCCACTGGCCTTCAGAGCTACAAGTTAATTCTGATGCATTTATTTTCCCAGAAGACCAAACAGTATTTTCAATTATGAGATAATGATGCTATTATAAATCACATTTCTCACACTATAAAGGGGTATTGGGAGGTTTTCTCGTTATCTTTTATGAAGATGGCAGAGAATTAGAAAGGAAACAAATCTGTTCAAACCAATAAATGCTAGGAAAAATGAAACAAAACAATATGACACACATCTCCACTTCCAACCCTTTCATATTTCCTCCAAATTCTCCACCTTTCCACAAGCATCTGTGAATTTGGTTGGGTTTTCTGTCCAAGTTGTTGCAGAAATTTTGAAAGGTAATTGCCACAAAACAAACACTAAAGAGCTCTGTTACAACCTAAGTATTTTCTCTTTTTCTCCTCGATGCCTGTTGCTTAAAATTTCCTGTTAAATTAACAAAGGATAATAGGTTTACAAAAGTTGAGATTGTTCTGAAAAGGTCCAATATGAGGTACGTCTCTATCTCACCCCCACCTCACATTTTAAGGACAGGAACTGAGAAAAGTTTTATTAAACTGGGTTAGTCGTCATGGAATACTCATTATCAGTTTAATAAAACAGAGTTTATCATAGCCATTCAACCAGCTATGAATGTAGTTTTTAAAAGGCATGAATCTATTTTCTGATGGTAGATACCCTAAGGGGATTTTACATGTATGTTATACTGTATTTTCGACAGGCTTTGGTCACACGTACTGGGGAGAGACAGGCACTGCCCAGTTCCAGGGTAGAGCCTGTAATAACTACTTCACGACACCCTTCCTCTGTGCAGTTCTGAAGGCTTTTCTCTTACATAGGGTTATCATACCCACCAGTAAACAGCCCCATAACATTGTCTAAAAGAAGTCATGTTGTAATTGGCTTACCTTCTGGGCTTTGACGTTATAAAAGCAGTAACCACTTAATACATTCAGCCATCTTTAATACGCAATGGGGATGCTGTCATGAGCACCAAGAGAAAGATAAAGAGGGGCAGCATAGCCTGCAGTGTCAGGATTGCAGATTTTGGAACCAGAACTCCTTGGGTATTTTTTTTTTTTTTTGAGGAAGATTAGCCCTGAGCTAACTACTGCCAATCCTCCTCTTTTTTTGCTGAGGAAGGCTGGCCCTGAGCTAACATTCATGCCCATCTTCCTCTACTTTATATGTGGGATGCCTACCACAGCATGGCTTTTGCCAAGTGGTGCCATGTCCGCACCCAGGATCTGAACCGGGGAACCCTGGGCTGCCAAGAAGTGGAAGCTGTGAACTTAACCACTGCGCCACTGGGCCAGCCCCGTCCTTGGGTATTTTGATATACATATTTGTAAGAACTTCATTTTAGAAATTTCTATGCTTTTTTATTCATGTAAATAATCACTGAATCCCACACCACGTTAGATTGGATGTCAAACCTTTGCAACAGCTAAATCTAGATATTTGTCTGTTGATAAAAATTGAAAGTGGTCCACTCAAATAGAAGGTTTTGCCAGGAGAGGATCAGATGTCCAGTGATAGATCTTGCAACGATTGCTTTCTAGAGTCACTGTATCCCAGGTCTAATGCTCTTCTTGGAAGTTTGGATATTCAGTTCTTGCTATACCTTGATGTGGTTGGGTTTGGGTACTGAATCAGATCAAACAAACCATCAAGAATCAAATGTACAAAAGTTATAATACTGACATATTATCTTATAATTTAAAAAATATAGCTTTTTTTTTAAGATTGGCACCTGAGCTAACATTTGTTGCCAATCTTTTCTTTTTTCTTCTTCTTCTTCCCCTAAAGTCCCCTAGTACATTGTTGTATATTGTAGTTGTGGCGTTTCTGGTTGTGCTATGTGGGACGCTGCCTCAGCATGGCCTGATGAGTGGTGTCATGTCCACGCCCGGGATCCAAACCCGGCAAAACCCTGGGCCGCTGAAGTGGAGCACACGAACTTAACCACTCAGCCACAGGGCTGGTCACTAGCAAATATAACCTTCAAATCAACTAGACAGATTCTGGTGATTCCTGATCAGCACATAGTCTTGTGCTCCAATCTTCATGAGATAAATTACTGTCAGAAGGTCACTTCATGGACATGGATTCAGAGTTTACAGAGTAAGTTGGATGATTTTAATGCCCGCTGTCAAGGTAGTGTGAGAAGCAGGTGCATTTGCCTTCACTGTAATGTTAGACCTGAATGGACAGCTATTTTTTTTGCCAGAGCTGGATCTACAATGCCCGTGATGGCATGGCCAAGTCTATCCTAGCTTCTATGCTGGAACTCACTCCTCTCCTAGCCCTCTTTTACAATGTTTCCCCACACTATTTTTGCAGCTACATCATTTTCTCAATCAGATTAATAGTAAAGTTGTGGGTTGGGACCTATTTTGCCTTGTTAAGATTACATATCTTCTCTGATTATTTATTTTCTTTGTAATTTAACTCTTTGAGGAGCATCATATACATCCCAGTTTCCAATTTTGTGTGTGTTTTGGGGGGAGCCGCATGTGTTTCTTGCCTCCACGTACTACTAAGTCTTTAACCTGTTATCAGAATATCATTAACAATGTGTCAGTGATTTGGTCATCTAAGTCTCATTAATTTTTATGAAATGGAAATGTGCAGTGGGCACAGGGAAGGACATCTTTTATGATGTGCTATGATGAATTTCATAAATTTGGAGATGGATCAACAATATGATTTTTGGTATAAGTTTAGTGAAATATTGAACATAATTCTGTCTTATTTTTCCCATGGTTGGAATATGTAAATATTGAAGGATTAATTACTAGGCTCAGCTCTATTTAAAATGGAAATTCTAAAACACAATCTTGGTAGAAGTGTAAAGCAAAATTGTTTTTGTGTAGAAATGCAGTAATTGTGCAAATTTCAGCAAAATTTATCTTCAGATATCTTAGTCTCATTAAATGAAATAGTGTATGAAAGCATATAATACAAAATTTAGCATGAAATAGATGATCAATAAATATTAGTGCCTCATAATATTATAGACAAAATGTTCAACATACAACAACATGTATCAATCATACCAAGAACCAAGAAAATCACAACTTGAATAAGAAGACAATCAACTGATGCCAACACAAATGAATCAGATGTTGGAGTTATCTCGCAAAGACTTTAAAGCAGTCATGATAAAAGTACTTCAATAACCTATTATAAATTCTCTTGAAACAACAGAATAGACAATCTCAGCAAAGAAACTGAAGTTATAAAACAGAACTAAGTGGAAAGTATAATATTGAAAAGTACAATGACATAAATAAAACAACTACTCTACTGGATGGACCCAGTAGTAGAGTGGAGATTACAGCAAATAGACTCAGTGTTTTCAGGGCAGATCAATAGAATTCCCCCAATCTGAAAAAACAGAGGGGAAAACAGACTAGGAAAGAAAATGAACACAGCCTCAGGAACCTGTGAGGTAATAAGAAAATAGCCAACATTTGTATCATTGAAGTCCCACAAGGGGAGGAAGAGAGTGGGACTGAAAGAATATTTGAAGAAATAATTGATGAAAACTTCTCAAATTGATTGAAATACACAAATCTACAGTTTCAAGAAACTGAGCAAATCCCAAATGGGATAAAACTAAAGAAATTCATTCCAAGACACATCATAATTAAACTTCTTGAAATTAAAGACAAAGAAAAAAGTCTAGAAAAATGCTGGAGAGAAATGACACATTACTTGTAGGACAACATCAATTTGAATGAGTGGATTTCTCATCTGAAACCATAGGGAGCAGAAAGAAGTGGCATAGAATTTTTTAAATACTAAAAGAAAAGAACTGTCAACTGCATAGCCCACATCCAGCAAAACCATCCTCCAGGAGTGAAGGGGAAATAAAGATGCTCTCAGATGAATGAAAAATAAAAGAATTTGTTGCTAGCAGATCTATCCTTGAAGATTGGAAAGGAAATGGTAAAAGAAAGTATCTTGTAGTAGCAGGAAGGAAGAAGGAACAGAAGAAAGAGCAAAATATAAATACATACAAAGGAATGTTTTCCTAATATTACAATGGTATATTTTATAAATCATGACTTTTATAAATCATATTTGATGATTGAAGCAAAAATTATAGCACCATCTGATATTCAAGATAACAATGATTAAAAGTAGAGAAGGTAAAGGGAACTAAGTGGAAGTAAGATTTCCACACTTCACTCAAAATGGTAAAATACTGATTATAGTAGACTCTGGTAAGTCTCATATGTATATTTTAATAGCAAAGCAACCACTAAAAACTGTACAAAGAGATACACTCAAAAATACTGCAAATAAATACGGAAGCCTCCCGAAAATGTTTGAGTAACCCACAGGAAGGCAGGAAAAGAGAAAAAGAGGGACAAAAACCAAAGGAAACAAAGAGAAGATAAATTAAAAAATTGGAGACTTAAATGCTAGTATCAACACTCACCTTAAATGCAAATGGTCTAAATACACCAATTAAAAGAGACAGATAAGCAGAGTGGGTAAAAAACATGACCCTATCATATACTGTTTATAATAAACTCACTTCAAATTTAATGACATAGCTAGGTTAAAATAAAAGGATGGAAATAGCTATACTATGCAAATATTAATTTTTAAAAACCAGGAGTGGCTATATTAATATCTGAAATAGTAGACTTCAGAGAAAAGAAAATTACTAAAGTAGAGTGGAGATGATAAAGGGAGACATCACATAATAATAAAAAGATCAATGGACTAAGACTATATAATGATCTTAAATGTATATGCACCAGACAACAAGACTTAAATTACATGGAGCAAAAACCAATAGATTTGAAAGGAAAGATGGACAACTCAATAATTATCACTGGGGAATTCAGTAGTACCTCTCAGCAACTGATAGAATTCCTAGACAGAAAATCAACAAGGACATAGGAGATTTGAACAACACAACCAGTCACTGGACATGTCACTCCACACAACAATAGCAGAATACACATTTCTTTTCATTTGCCCATGGCACATTCACCAAGATATACCATATCCTGTATCATAAAAACAAACCTCAACAAATGTAAAATAATTGCAATCACACAGTGTATGTTTCCTGATCATTTTGGAATCAAACTAGAAATCAATAATAGAATAAAACAAATTCTAAACATGTAGAAATTAAACAACATAATTTAAAATAACTCACGCTTCTGTGGCCAGCCCAGTGTGTAGTGGTTAGGTTTGTACACTCTGCTTCAGTGGCCTGGGGTTCGCTGGTTTGGATCCTGGGCATGGACCTACACACTGCTTTTCAAGCCATGCTGTGGCAGCATCCTACATATAAAGTAGAGGAAGATGGGCACAGGTGTTAGCTCATGGCCAATCTTCCTCAGCAAAAAAAAATAATAATTCATATGTCAAAGAAGAAATCTCAAAGGATATTTAAAAATAGAATTGACTGAAAATGAAAATACAACATTCCAAAATATGATGGATGCAGCTAAAACGTTGTTGAGAGTGAAATTTGTAGCACTAAATGCTTACATTAGATGTGATAAAAGAACTCAATAATTTAAGTTCCTACCTTAAGCCACCAGAAAAAGAAGAGAAAAATAAACCCAAAGAAGTAAAAAGAAGGAAATAATATAGAGATCAGAGTAGTAATTAATAAAATTGAAAATAAGAAAATAAAATGAATGAAATAAAAGACTGGTTCTTTTAAAAAAAATCAATAATATTGATAAAATTTTAGTAAGACTGACAAAAATTAAAAGAGAGAAAGCACATATTACCAATATGAGGAGTGAAACATGGGATGTCACTACATATCCTGCAGCCACTAAGATAATAAGGGAATACTACACAAAACATTGCACTCATAAGTGTGACAACTTAGAAGTAATGGACCCCTTTTCAAAATCACAAACTACCAAATTCAACCAAGATTAATTTATTTAAATAGCTTCCAAAAAAGAAATTTCCAATCTCAGATAGTTTCACTGGAAAGTTCTACCAACCATTTAAAGTGGAATTAATACCAATTTTACACAATCTCTTCCAGAAGAGGAGAGAACACTTTCCAACTCATTTTGTGAGGCCAGTATCACCCTGATATCAAATACACCAGATCAACAGGCTAAAAAAGAAAGTTCATATGAGCACATCAATTGATGCAGAAAAAGCATTTGACAAATTTCAACACCCATTCATGATTTTTTTTTTTAAAAAAAAGCAAAAAAACAGCTCTCAGGAGTGATGTCATGAAAATGGCAGAATGGGGAGATCCAAGAATCAGTCCTTCCACTGAAGTAACCAATAAGCTGGAAAAAACTGACAGAATCAACTTTTTTTGGAACTCTGTCATCTAAGTAAAATCTTAGAGCACTAAGGGAACTGCTTATTGAAGAAAGAGATTGTTAAATTTCAGTAAGGGAACATTGTGTTCTTGCTTACCCACCTATTGCCTGCGTTCCCTAGCTGGATGGTGGCTATATGGGTGGCAGTGTGAAATCCTAGCACACCTTGCTGGTGCTAGGGGGGCAATATGGATCTTGTTCTCAAAAAATTGTAGTTATGCATTTTGGTCTGCCTCGTGATCAGCACAGAAGCTGACCTTTGTTTTACTCCCATTGGGCTGGAGCAGCTTTTCAGGAGACATATGACAAAAGCGTTTAAAGGCATCTACCACCCGTAGCCACCTGGGTCAAGAGATGGTAGAGGTGGAAAGCCTGGGAAGACCTGAAGCCTGGGAAAGAGGAGACTGTGGAGGAAGATTCTTAGGGGAACAGGGGCTTTGAAGGGCTACTGCATGTACTGGGGAATACACAGTTCAACACACATGTCTAGGGCCAGATGCTTGCTCAAAAAAGATTTGAGATGACCTTTGGCCTGCACCTTTGGCTGACTTTTGAACTCCACAAGAGCAGGAGGAAAGTCTAAGGCAGAGTTGGAGGCAACCTGGTTTGGTGTTGAAGGAGTGTCCTAGCTTAGAGTCAATCTGCAAAGATCAGGTGAGTATTTTTTTCTTTTTCCTTTGGCGTCAGGTGTTTAAGGAAATCTCTTTCAGGCCTCTTTGCTGATTTTTTGGGATAATAGAACAGAGACTTCAGTGACCACACAAGACAACAAACACAAAGATAGTGCAAGGATAGTTTGGAAAAGTTACTCAACAAGAAGACAACTGCAGGCTTCAACAATCAACAACAAAAACCACAAGGAAGGGAGAGTTCTGATTTCCAAAATTAACCACATTGCAATATTCAAATTGTTCAGCTTTCGACAAAAAATTACAAGGCAAATAAAGAAACAGCAAAGTACGATCCATTTACATGAAAAAAGTTGATATAAACCATCCCTAAGGAAACTCAGACATTGGGTATCATAGGCAGAGACTTTAAGTCAACTGTCTTAAATACGCTCAAAGAGTTATAGGAAACCATGGGCAAAGATATAAAGGAAACCAGGGAAACAATATATGAACAATGAGAATGAAAATGAGAATATCAATAAAGATATAGAAATTATAAAATGGAACCTAATAGAAATTCTGGAGCTGAAAAGTAAAATAATTGAAATGAAGACATCACTAGAGGGTTTCAACAGCGGATTTGAGAAAGCAGCAGGAAAAAAATCAGCAAACTCAAAGATAGGACTATTGAAATGATTCATTTGAAGAGAAAGAAAAAAAGACAAAAGAAAAATTGACAGAACGTAAGGAATCTCTGGGACTCCATAAAGAATACAATGTACTTTCTTTGAGAGTCCCAGACAAAGATGAGAGAGAAAAAGGGGCAGAAACAATACTTGAGGAAATAATGGCCAAAAATTTCCCAACTTTAATTAAAGACTGAATCTATACATCCAAGAAGTTCAATGAACTCCCAATAGGATAAGATCAAAGAGACCAATAAGTCACACAATCAAAAGGTTGAAAGACAAAGAGAATCTTGAAAGTAGCAATAGAAAAGCAATTTGTCATGTAGTAGGGATCCTCAATACAATTAACAGCCAATTTGTCATCAGAGACCATGGAGGCCAGAAGGTAGAAGAATAACATTTTCAGAACAGTCATACCTTGTTTTTTGTGCTTCACTTTATTGAGCTTCACAGATAATGCGTTTTTTTTATGACGCTCCACCAGCAAAAATATTACAACTCACTGAGGGCTCAAATGATGGTTAGCATCTTTTAGGAATAAAGTCTTTTTAAATTAAGATATACACGTTGATTTTTTAGACGAAATGCTGTTGCACACTTAATAGACTACACTGTAGTGTAAACATAACTTTTATATGCACTGAGAAACCAAAAAATTCATGTGACTTGCTTTACTGCAGTGGTCTGGAACCAAACCCACAATTTCTCTGAGGTATGCCCATACTGAAAGGAGAAAATAATTGTCAACTAAAAATTCTATACCCAGCAAAATCTTCTTTCAAAAATGAAGGAGAAATTAAGACATTTGCAGACAAAAACTGAAGGAGTTAGTTGCTAGTACACCTGCCCTACAAGAAATGCTAAAGGGAGTCCTTTAGGCTGAAATGAAAGGAAACTAGATAGTAACTTGATGCCATACAAAAAAATAAAGAACTCCAGTAAAGATAGTTATGTGGGTAAATATAAAAGTCAGTATTATTGTATTGTATTATTGGCTTATAATACCTTCTTTCCTCCTATATTATTAAAAGCATATGGGGAAAACAGTAATTATAAATCTATGCTAATACGCATACAATGTGTAAAGCTGCTGTTTGTGACAATAACAACATAGAAGATAGGGGTGTATAAGGACTGAGTTTCTGTGTGCTATTGAAACTAAATTGGTATCAATTCAAACTAGATTCTTATAAATTTAGCATGTAAATTGTAATCATGAGGGTAACCATGAAGAAAATAACTACAAAATATACCCCAAAATTGAGGAGGCAATCAAAATGTCACATGAAAAAAAAATCAAACAAAAGAAAGCAGTATTTGGGGAATGAAAAGATGAACCAAAAAAAAGAAGCTCATAGAAAATAAATGGTGAAATGGCAGAAGTGCTTCCTTATCAGTATTTACTTTAAATGTGAAAGGAATGAATTCACCATTAAAAGACAGAGATTGGCAGAATGGATTTAAAAAATTAATAATCCAACTATATGCTGTCTACAAGAGACTCATCTTGGATCCAAAGACACAAATACACTGAAAGTGAATGGAAGGAAGAAGATATTCCATGCAAATAGTAACCAAAATAGAGCAGAGGTGGCTATATTAATAGTAGACAAAAGAGACTTTAAGTCAAAAATTGTTATATATTAATGAAAGTAGTCAATTTATTAAGAAGATACAATTTAAAAAATATAAACACCTACAGCAGAGCCCTATAATATATGTAGCAAACATTAACAGATTTAAAGGGAGAAATAGTCAGTTCTACAACAATCATTGGAGACTTCAATAACTCACTTTTAATAATGGATAAAACATCTAGACAGAAGATCAATAAGTAAATAGAGGACTTGAACAACACTAAGAATAAATTAGACCTAACATACACATAAAGCACTCCCATCACCATAACAGAATATACACTGTTCTCAAGTACTCATGCAATGTTCTCCAGAATAGATAACACGTTAGGTCACAAAACAAGTACCAATACATTTTAAAAGAATGAAATCATAGAAGGTATTCTCTCTTAACACAATGGCATGAAGCTAGAAATCAGTAACAGAACAAAAACTGGAAAATGTACAAATGTGTGGAAATTAAACCAACACACTCCTAAATAAACAATGGGTCAAAGAAGAAATCAACAAGGGAAATATGAAGATACTTTGATATGAATTAAAATTAAAACACATGGGATGCAGCAAAACCAGTGTTCAGAGTGACATTTATAGTTTTAATTGCCTACATTAATAAAGAAGAAAGATCACTAATCAATACCCTAACTCTACACCTAAAGGAACTAGAAAAATAATAATAAATAATAGAAAAAAATTAAAAAGATTAGTGTGAAGGCAAATGAAATAGAGAATAGAAAAACAACATAGAGTATCAAAGAAACCAAAAGTTGCTTCTTGAAGAGATTAGGAAAAATGACAAAGTTTTAGTTAGACTAAGAAAAAAGGGAGAAGATACAACAGAAATAAAAGTGGGGACATTGCCACTGACTTTACAGAAATAAAAGTGATTATAAGAGAATACTATGAACAACTGTACACCAACATATTAGATAACCTAGACGAAATGGACAAATTACCAAAGTGACCCAGGAAGAAACAGAAAATCTGAACAGACCTATAACAAGTAATGAGATTAAATCAGTAACTTTTAAAAAATCACTCAAAAAGAAAAACCTGGAACTAGATGGCTTCACTGGTGAATTCTACCAGACATTGAAAGAAGAATTAACACCAATCCTTCTCAAAGTCTTCCAAAAAATAGAAGATGTGGGAGCACTTCCTAACTCATTATATGAGTATATGATACTGTAGCCAGACAAAGACACCACAAGAAAAGAAAATTACAGATCAATTCCCTTATGAATATAGGTGGAAAAAGCCTCAAAAAACGTACTAACAAATCCAATCAAATAGCATGTTAAAAGGATTATTCACCATGACCAAGTGGGATGTACCCCAGGAACGCAAGGGTGATTCACTATAGGAAAATCAATCAATGTAAGACAGCACATCACTAGAATAAAGGGGAAAAAACCTGACTCGATTGTCTCAATAGACACAAAGAAAACATTGGACAAAATTCAACACCCTTTTATGTTAAAAACACTCACCAGGGGGCCGGCCTGGTGGCGCAGTGGTTAAGTGCGCACGTTCCACTTCAGTGGCCCAGGGTTCACTGGTTCAGATCCCAGGTGCGGACATGGCACCGCATGGCAAGCCATGCGGTGGCAGGCATCCCACATATAAAGTAGAGGAAGATGGGCACAGATGTTAGCTCAGGGCCAGCCTTCCTCAGCAAAAAGAGGAGGACTCGTAACAGTTGGCGCAGGAAAGCTTTCGCCTTAAAATCAAGAACCAGGCAAACATGCTCTCTTTTACCATGACTATTCATCATTGTACTGGAAGCGGTAGTCAGAGTAATTAGGCAAGGGAAAAAAGGCATGTATATTGGAAAGAAGAAGTAAACTGTCTCTTTGCATATTAAATGGTTCTATATAAAAAATCCCAAAGAATCCGCAAAAACTAGTAGAGCAAATAAACAAATTTAGCAAAGTTGCAGGGTACAAGATCAGCATACAAAACTTGGTTGTGCTTTTATATACCAGGAATGAAAAATTTGAAAAGGAAATTAAGAAAACTATTCCATTTGCAACATCATACAAAAGAATAAAAATTTAATCAAAGATATGAAAGACTTGTACACTGAAAACTACAAAACATTGCTGAAAGAATTAAAGACCTAAATAAATGGATAAAGTCTATGTTCCTGGATTGGAAGACTTTATATTGTTAAGGTGGCAGTATTACCCAAAGTGATTAAAATTTCAATTGCCATTTTTACAGAAATAGAAAAGTCAATCTTTAAATTCATATGGAATTGGAAGGGGCCTGAATAGGTAAAACAGTCTCAAAAAAGAAAAAGTTAGAGAACTTTTCTACATCAAAGGACATTATCAAGAAAGGGAAAAGACAACCTGTAGAACGGGAGAGGAAATATTTGTAATCATTTATCTAATAAGAGTCCAGATTTTAGAATACAGTCATGAGTCGCTTAACAATGGGGATACCTTCTGAGAAATGCATCATTAGGTGAGTTCGTCACTGTGTGAACATCATAGAGTGTACGTTACACAAACCTAGACAGTATAGCCTACTACACACCTAGGTTGTATGGTACTAATCTTATAGGACCACCTTCATATATGTGGCCCGTCATTGACCAAAATGTTATGTGGTACATTACTGTATATAAATGACTCTTTCAACTCAATAACAAAAAGACAAACAACCCAAGTTAAAAATAGGCAAAGGGACTTGAAGAGACATTTCTCCAAGGATGATAAACAAACTGACAACTAGCATGTGAAAAGATGCTCAGTATCATTAGTCACTGGGAAAATGCAAATCAATACCACAATGAGATACCATACTTCACACCCACAAGGCATGACTTTTTTTAAAAAAGGAAAATAATTGTTGGCGAGGATGTAGAGAAATTAGAACCCTAATACATTGCTGGTAAGAATGTAAAATGGTTTAGCCCCTGAGGAAAACAATTGGGCAGTTCCTCGATAAGTTACATACAGAATTACCATATGATGCAGCAATTTCACCCCTAAGTATATACTCCCAAGAACTGACAACAGGAACTCCAGGAAATATTTGTACACAAATGTTCATAGCAACCCTATTTGCAATAGCCAAAAAATGGAAACAACCAAAATGTTCATCAATGGATGAATAAATAAACAAAATGTGGCATATATGTACAATGGAATATTACTCACCTGGAAAAAGAGAATGAAGTACTGATATATATTACAACGTGGATGAACCTCAAATGCCACTAAATTTTTCAATTTACAGTGGTTAATTTTATATTATGTGAGATTCACCTCAATTTTTAAAAAAGAAAAGGAAAAAAACCTCTCAGCTAACTAGGAATAGGACGGAATTCCCTCAACTTGATAAACCTGATAAAAAGCGTCTACCAAAAAACCCTACAGCTAACATCAATAGTTAATGATGAAAGATTGAATGCTTTCCCCTAATATCAAGAAAAAGGCAGGAATGTTCTCTTCACCATCTATACACAACAGAGTAATGGAATTTCTAGTCACTGCAGTAAGGCAAGAAAAAGCATAAAATTTGGATTGAAAAAATAAAACTGTGTCTCTTTGCATATAATGATTGTCTACATAGAAAAGCCCAAGGAATCTCAAAATATTATCCTAGAACTAATAAGTGAGTTCAGTAAGGTTGCACACAAAAGTCAATGGCATTTCTACATACCAACAATGAATGTGCAGATCTAAAATTTAAAAGCACCATACCATTTTTAAAAATGGTAAATATGTGAGGTGATAAGTGTTAATTAACTTGATTTTTGTAATCATTTCACAATGTATACGTACATCAAATTGTCACCTGTACACCTTAAATCTATTCAATTTTTATTTGTCAACTATACATTCATAAAGCTGAGGGAGGATGCAAAACGACATTTACATCACCCCAAAGAAAGTGAAATACTTAGGTATGCAGTAAAACAAAGTGTGCTGAAAATTACAAAATGGTGGTGAAAGGAATTAAAGAAGACTGAAATAAGTGGAAAGGCATTCTGTGTTCACGGATTGAAAGATTCAAAATCTTGACAAAGAATAAAATTGGAGGAACTACTTTATCTCATTTTAAGGTTTACTGTGGTGATCAAGACAGTGTGGTATTGGCAAAAGGATAGACACATAGAAAAATGGAACAGAATAAAGATCTGTGGAATAGAAATAGTCCCACACCAATATGCTCAACTGGCTTTTACAAGTGTACGAAAGCAGCTGAATGGAAGAATAATAGTCTTTTCACCAATTAGTGCTGGACCAATTGGATATCTTAGGGAGGGGAAAAAATGAACTTCCAGACTTCTGGTTTCTAGTTCCACATGTAAGTAGCTTGAAAGTTGCAACTCCCTTCTAACCACAGGTAAAAAGCTGAACAAACTGAAAAACAACAACTCTTCTTAGATCTGTAAGTGAAGTGAGATCACAGGGCAAACTGCTTATCCCCCAAATTGGAGAGACAAGTGAATACAGAAATTCACAATATACTGGAGTGCAAACCTCCACAGGAATCAAAGCGGGGGTAGGAAAACCTGAACAAATTGCTGGAGGCTAGGTATAAACAAGTTTGAGTTAAAAACTTCAGGGGACCCAGTCATAAAGGGGCCCCCTGCTATTGTGAGATTTACCTCCAGGAGCTGGACTAGGTTCTCACAGTAAATATTGGAGAAAAATTTCCTCACACTTCTGGCAGGAGGAAGGGAAAAGGAACCACTGTGAAATATGCCAGATCACTCTGTTAATGGTAAAAAGTCTGCCCTCAGGACAAACTAGTTAACCAGAGTGTAACTGACCTAAAAGAAGAGAAATATGCACGTCCACTCAGCTCTAGCTTTCCATGTGGGAGAAAGGAAATAACTGCAGCCCACTCTAGGCATTCTATCCCACCTAAGTGGGAGGAAAATAATAAAAAACACTTTGAAGCTCACAGTTCGGAGACACAGGCTCACTAAAAGACTGAAAGCTAATCACAGGACTGTAGAACACTTCCCCATACACACACCTCACTACCACGGTGCTTCAAGCCTATTTACAGCAGTTCCTTTTACCAGTACATCAGATCTGGCTATCAAAAACATTTAAAAGGCAAACTAGAAGGGGCCAGCCCAGTGGCATAGCGGTGAAGTTCGTGTGCTCCACTTCGGCGGCCTGGGTTTCATGGGTTCAGGTCCCAGGTGCAGACCTATGTGCCGCTCATCAAGCCAAGCTGTGGCAGGGTCCCACATGCAAAATCGAGAGAGATTGACACAGACATTAGCATAGGGCCAATCTTCCTCACACACACACACAAAAAGGCAAAATAGAAGGCCAAAAACACAACTTGGAGAGCAAGCATCAGAACCAGACATGGAGGGGATTTTGGAATTATCAGACTGGGAATTGAAAACAACTATGAATTGTATGCTAAGGCCTCTAAGGATAAAGTAGACAGCACGCAAGAGCTGACAGGCAGAGAGATGGAAATCCTAAGAAAGAACCAAAAAGAAATGCTAGAGATAAAAAACACTGTAAAAGAAATGAAGAATGCTTTTGACAGTCTTATTAGCAGACTGGACATAGCTGAGGGAGGAAAGAATCTCTGAGCTTGAGGACATATCAAAAGAAACTTTGAAAAATTAAAACCAAAGAGAACAAAAACTGGGGAAAAAAATGGAACAGAATATCCAAGGACTGTGGGACAACTACAAAAGGTATAACATAGTTGTAATAGCAATACCATAAAGAGAAGAAGAAGAAAAAGGAGCAGAAGAAATATTTGAAATAATAATGACCGAGAATTTCCCCTGCTTAATGTCAGATACCAAACCACAGATTCAGGAAGCTCAGAGAACACTAAACAGTATAAGTGCCAAAAAACTACACCTAGGTATATCATTGTCAAACTACAGAAAATCAGAGCAAAGATCCTGACAGAAGCCGGAGGAAAAACACATCTTACCTATAGAGAAACAAAGATAAGAATTACATCTAAATTCTCCTCAGAAACTGTGCAAGTAAGAAGAGAGTGGAGTGAAATATTTTAAGTGTGGAGAGAAAAAACTAACCAGCTCAGAATTCTGTACCCTATGAAATTATCCTTCAAAAGTGAAGGAGAAATAAAGACATTCTCAGACAAACAAAAGTTGAAGGAATTTGTTGCCAGTAGATCTGCCTTGCAAGAAAAACCAAATTTGCAGAAACAGAGAGTAGAATAGTGGTTAGAGGGGCTGGAGACTGGGGGAATTAGGTAGATGTTGGTTGAAGTTTACAAATTGCGGTAAATAAGTTCTGGAGAGCTAATGCACAGCATTGTGAAAGCTAACAATACTGTATTTTATACTTCACATTTGCTGAGAAACTAGATTTAAAATGTTCTCACCACAAAAAGGAAATAACCGTGGGGCATGATGGAGGTACTGGTTAGCATTATGTGGTAATCTGATTGCAATATGTAAGTGTATCAAATCAACACTTGTACACCTTAAACTTAACACAACATTTTATGTCAATTCAAAAAATGTTAAAAGAAGTTCTTTAGAGAAAAGGAAAATGACATAGGTCAGGAACTCAGATGTATGTAAAGATAAGAAAAGCATCAGAAAATGAATGTGTAGGTAAAATAAAATATTTATTTTTATTATTATTATTATTTTTTTTGAGGAAGATTATCCCTGAGCTAACATCTGCTGCCAATCCTCCTCTTTTCACTGCAGAAGACTGGCCCTGAGCTAACATCCATGCCCATCTTCCTCTACTTTCTATGTGGGATGCCTACCGCAGCATGGCTTGCCAAGCGGTGCCATGTCTGCACCCGGGATCCGAACCAGCGAACCCTGGGCCGCCGAAGGGGAACATGTGCACTTAACTGCTGCACCACCGTGCCAGCCCCCGATCGTATCTTTAAATTAGTACTACAAGACTTTCAAAATGATTCAAATTTAGCGATTATTTTATTGTTCCTCAAACATTCAAGATTCTGATTTCATTTCTTTTGGTTATATACCCAGAAGTGGGACTGCTGGATCATATGGTAGTTCCACTTTTAATTTCTTTTTTTTTTTTAAGGATTGGCACCTGGGCTAACAACTGTTGCCAATCTTTTTTTTTTTTTTTTCTGCTTTATCTCCCCAACCCCTCCTGTACACAGTTGTATATCTTAGTTGCAGGTCCTCCTAGTTGTGGGATGTGGGACGCTGCCTCAATGTGGCCTGACGAGCGGTGCCATGTCCGCGCCCAGGATCCGAACCCTGGGCCGGCGCAGTGGAGTGCCCAAACTTAACCACTCGGCCACGGAGCTGGCCCCGTACTTTTAATTTCTTGAGGAACCTCCATACAGTTTTCCATAGGGCCGTACCAATTTGAATTCCAACCAACAGTGCTTCAGGGTTCCCTTTTCTCCACATCCTTGCCACCACTTGTTATCTCTTGTCTTTTTGGTACTAGTGATCCTAAAAGGTGTGTGTAACAGGTGTGTGATGATATCTCGTGGTTTTGATTTGCATTTTCCTGATGATTAGTAATATTGAACACTTTTTCATACACCTGTTGGTAGTTCGTATGTCTTCTTTGGAAAAATGTTTATCCGGGTCCTTTGCCTATTTTTTAATTAGGCAATTTGGTTTTTTGCTATTAAGTTGTATGAGTTTCTTATGTATTTTGGATATTAACCCCTTATCAGATAAATCATTTGCAAATATGTTTTTCTATTCCATATGTTGTCTTTTTATTTATTTATTTGGTGAGGAAGATTGGCCCTGATCTAACATCTGTGCCAATCTTCCTCTGCTTTTTGTGTGTGGGACACCACCACAGTATGGCTTGATGAGCAATGTATAGGTCCATGCCCAGGATACAAACCAGTGTATCCCAGGCCACTGAAGTGGAGTATGTGAACTTAACCACTATGCCACCAGGCTGGCCCCAGTATGGACATTTTAACAATATAATTCTTCTGATCCATGAACATGAGATATCTTTCCATTTATTTGTGCATTGTTCTATTTTTTTGATCAATGTCTTATACCCTTCAGAGTACCAATCTTTTACCTGCCTGGTTAAATTTATTCCTAAGTATATTATTATTTTTGATGCTATTATAAATGAGATTGTTTTCTTAATTGATCTTTCAGATAGTTTGTTGTTAGTATATAGAAATGAAACTGATTTTTGTATGTTGATTTTGTATCCTGAAACTTTACTAAATTTGTTGATTAGTTCTAACAATTTTTGATGGAGTCTTTAGAGTGTTCTATATATGAGATCCATGTCATCTGCAAACAAGGACAATTTTACATCTTCCTTCTCAATGTGGATGCTTTTTATTTCTTTATGTTGACTAATTGCTCTGTCTGGGACTTCCAGTGCTATGTTGAATAGAAGTGATAAGTGTAGGCACTCTTATTTTGTTCCTGATCTTAAAGAAAAAGCTTCCAGCTTTGTACCATTGAGTGTGATGTTAGCTATGGGCTTCTTAGAGATGGATTTTATTATTTTGAGGAGGATTCCTTCTATACCAAATTTGTTGAAAGTTTTTATCATGAAAGGATGTTGAATTTTGTCAAATGTTTTTCTGTATCAATTGAGATGATCATATAATTGTTATTTTGTGTATGTGTGTGAGGGAGATTGGCCCTGAGCTAACATCTGTTGCCAAACTTTTTTTCCTTCTTCTCCCCAAAGCGCCCCCAGTACACAGTTGTATATTCTAGCTGTAGGTCCTTCTAGTTCTGCTGTGTGGGACATCACCTCAGCATGGCTTGATGAGCAGTGCTAGGTCAGCACCCAAGATCTGAACCAGCGAAACCCCAGGCCACCGAAGTGGAGTGCATGAACTTAACCACTTGGCCATGGGGCCAGCCCCTGTTGAGGATTTTTTAATCTATGTTCATTCGGTATATTCGTCTGTAATTTTCCTTTCTTGTAGTGTCCTTATCTGGCTTTAGTATGAGAGTAAAGATGGCCTCATAAAATGAGTTTGGAAGTATTCTCTCCTCTTCAATTTTTGGAAGAGTTTGAGAAGGACTACCATTAATTCTTTTTTAAATGTTTGGTAGAACTCACCACTGAAGCCATCTGGTCCTGGGCTTTTCTGTTTTGGGAGGTTTTTGATTACTGATTCACTCTTGTCGCTTGGTAGTCTTTTCAGATTTTCTATTTCTTCCTGATTCAGTGTTGAGAGGTTGTGTGTTTCTAGGAATTTATCCATTTCTTCAAGCTTACCCAATTTATCAGCATATAATTGTTCATAGTAGTCTCTTACAATTCTATGAATTTCTTAGTATCAGATGTAATGTCTCCTCTTTTCTTTCTAATTTTATTAATTTGAGTCGTATCTATTTTTTTCTTAGTCTAGCTAAAGGTTTGTTGATTTTGTTTATCATTTTGAAAAAGCATCTCTGAGTTTCATTAATCTTTTCTGTTGTTTTTCTGGTCTATATTTCATTTATTTCCATTCTGATGATTGTTATTTCCTTCCTTCTGCTAAATTTGGGTTTAGTTTGTTCCTCTTTTTCTAGTTCATTGAGATAGTAAATTAGGTTGTATTTGAGATCTTGCTATTTTCTTAATATATGCCCTTAACACTATAAACATCCCTGTTGGAACTACTCTTGCAGTATTCCACAGGTTTTAGTGTATTGTGTGTCCATTTTCATTTGTTTTGAGATATTTTTTAATCTCCCTTGTGATATTTTCTTTGACCCACCGATTGTTCAGGAGTGTGTTAGTTTCCACTTGCTTAAAGTTTTCCAGCTTTCCTTTTGTTGCTGATTTCTAGTTTCATACAGCTGTGGTCAGAAAAGAGACTTGGTATGACTTCAATCAAACTTTCTAATCTTGTTTTGTGGCCTATCATGTGATCTATCCTAGTGAATGTTCCATGTGTGCTCGAGAAGAATGTATATTCTGCTGCCTAGACGGAATGTTGTATAAATAGGTGTTAGATCCATTTGGTCTAAAGTATTGTTCCTCGTTGATTTTCTGTCTGAATGATCTATCCATTGCTGAAAGTGCAGTATTGAAGCCCCTACTATCATTGTATTGTGGTCTATTTTTCCCTTCAGATCTGTTAGTATTTGCTTACCATATTTAGGTGCTCTGATATTAGATGTGTATATTGTAAAATTGTTATATCTTCTTGATGAAATGATTCTTTTATCATACATAAAGACCCGCTTTGTCTCTTGTTACTATTTTTGGCTTAAAATCTACTTTGTCTAATGTAAGTACAGTTATCCCTGCTCTCTTTTTGGCCACATGAGGGTTTTACTGTCTCTTTTAATCAGTGAAATTGACCTTCCAGTGAAGAGTTTCCACTTGCATATATTATCTTTTTCCATCCCTTCACTTTGACCCTATGAGTGTCCTTAAATTTGAAGTGAATCTCTTGTAGTGAATCTTTTGCCCCCTTTTATATTTTTAATGTTATGATTTACCTCTTTTTAAAATTGTTTATTCATTAATAAATTATAGTAGCTGTAGTTGTTTTATTTCTCTTTTCCTTTAACCTTTATACTATAGTTAAGGGGTTAACACACCATCCTATTACAGAATTAGAATTTTCTATGTCTTCCTGTATATTTACCTTTATCAGGATGTTATCTACTTTTGTTTGTTTTCTTGTCACTGATTAGCATCTTTTCACTTCAGCTTGAAGAACTCCTGAAGCACTTCTTCAAGGCAAGGCTGGTGATGATGCACTCCCTCAGCTTTTGTATGTCTGGAAAAGGCTTTATTTCTCCTGGATAGAGTGCTGGATAGAGTATTCTTGGCTGGCAAATTTTTTTTCAATACTTTGAATATGTCATTCCACTCTCTCATGGCCTGTAGGGTTTTTGCTGAGAAAACTGCTGATTGACTAATGGGGTTTGTTTGTAGGTTATAATCTTTTTTCTTCTGGCTTCTTTTAGGATTCTTTCTTTATCTTTGATTTTTGATGGTTTCATTATAATGTGTCTAGGAAAAGGTTGTTTTGTGTTGAGATAATAGGGTGATCTATTATCTTCATGAACTTGGATGTTCAAGTCTCTCCCCAGGATTGGGAAGTTCTCAGGTATTATTTCTTTAAACTTTCTGTCCCCCTTCTTCCACTCTTCTCGTTCTAGAACCCTGATTATTCTAATATTTGTACATTTGATGGTGTTCCAAATATCACATACGCTTTTTTCACTCTTTTTCATTCTTTTTTTTTTTCTAGATTGGCACCTGAGCTAACTGTTGCCAGTCTTCTTCTTTTTTTTCTCTCTGCTTTTTCTCCCCAAATCCCCCCAGTACATGGTTGTATATTTTACTTATGGGTCCTTCTAGTTGTGGCACGTGGGACGCCACCTCAGCGTGGGCTGACGAGTGGTGCCATGTCCGTGCCCAGGATCCAAAACAGTGAAATCCTGGGCCGCTACCGTGGAGCACGTGAACTTAACCACTCAGCCAAGGGGCCAACCCCTCTTTTTCATTCTTTATTCTTTCTTTTCCACTGATTGGCTTATTTCAAAGTTCCTATTCTCTAGATCATTTATTCTGTCTTCCATTTGGTGTACTCTACTGTAGATACTCTCTATTGTATTTTTCATTTTATTCATTGGTCTTTTTAGCTCCAGGATTTCTGTTTGGTTCGTTTTTTATTATTTCCATCTCTGTTAAATATCTCATTTCATTCATGTATTATTTTACTCATTTCATTGAATTGTCTTTCTGTGTTTTCTTGTAGCTTATTGAATTTCTTCAAAACAGCTATTTTGTATTCTTTATCGCTAGATCACAAAATTCTGTGTCTTTGAGTGCAGTTATTGGAGGATTGTTGTTATCTTTTTTTGATGACGTGTTTTCTTGATTCTTCATGTTCCTTGTAGTTTTGCATTGCTGCCTTTGCATTTGAAGTAGAGACAACTCCAATCTTTACAAGTCGCCTTCAGGTGGCGTATACTGTTCATTGATCCTGTTATATCTGGTTTTTCTCTGACCTTGTATGGATACACCTGCTCCACACTTCTTGCTCCCCCTATGGCATAATTCTTAAGCTTTTATGTACTCTCTGGTTTTTACAACTCACCAGGCTGGCTGCTGGAAACCTCTTTTTTTTCCCAGAAGGTAGAGCCACAGCTCAAGTTTGTGGTTCCTCCCTTGCCCACAGACCCTGGCCTATTTTTCTGAAAGCATTCTGTTTACTGAACAGAGCTTGCTGTCATCTCCACACTCAGGAATGCACACAAGGAGCCAGCTGCAGATTTGGGGGGAGATATGAGTTTAACACACAGAGCACTGGGAGTGCCTGTGGGCCCAGTGCGAGGATCCCAGGGTGAGGCACTTCGAGAGGCTCATGTGTGGAATTTCTGCTGAAATCCTGAGTGCAGTCAGCGGTAACTCTGTCCCTTTAATGCCCTTTGATATTTTTATTCACATCTTTCCCAATCTCCCTTCCCCCAGGCATGGAGGTTCTGTCTCAGTAGTCTGATGCTGCTGGAGAGAAATGGGTTTCTCAAGCAGCGTCCCACACAGCTGGGGAATTGGAGCACTCACTCAACACTCTCTCTTTCCTCCATGGGAGAGGTCACTACCAGCTAGCTCCACCCCATGCACTGTCATCTTGGGGGAGTGGCAGCACTGGCAAGGTTTGGTTCTTCTTACTGTTTCCAATGCATCCAAACTTAGATATTTTTTTCTCCAACAGTATGCTGGAATCTCCCCTTGGGAAATCTTCTACAAAGACTCTATTGTCTAATGGGTTTCTGCCCAAGTCAGCACTCTCCACGTTTTTCCCAACTGTAGTCTACAGAGCTTGAGACAGGTTTGTTGGCTCTTGCTGTTTCTGCAGCCTGTACCGAGGGCTGTCTGCCTATTACTGGATGTGCAAGTGGGCAAGACTCCTCTCAGGTCCCTAGGCTATATCCCACGAATCCCACAGAGGCACTTTTGTTCCTGGAATAGATGTCTAACTAGTTGTTAAAAAGGAGGACGATCAAGGGGGATGCTTACACCACCATGATACTGATGTCACTCCCCATATAAACTTTAGAGTCAGTTTGTTGTTATCCACAAAATAACTTGCTAGAATATTGGTTGGAATTGCTTGAATCTACAGATCAGTTGGGGAAAAAGAATGCTACTTTTATTTTAAAAGAGTATTTACAAATTATGGAGAATTTGAGTCACTCAATAACAATGAACAGCTCCTGGGTACAGATTATAAGGTTCTTTGAAAGTTGAATGGAGGAGCCCACCCCCTGGCATAGTGGTCGAGTTCAGCACATTCTGCTTCAGCAGCCTGGGTTTGCAGGTTTGGATCCCGGGCATGGACCTACACCACTTGTCAGTCTTGCTGTGGCAACAACCCACATACAAAGTGGAGGAAGATTGGCACAAATGCTAGCTCAGGGGGAATATTCCTCCTCAAAAAAAAAAAAGTTGAATGAATTCTATATAGTATAAACTATTAACTAACATTTAAAGTATTGGCTCAGCTCTACTTCACTGCTTAGCTTCTAATTCTTGTTTTTCTTTGGCTTAACTGAATGAGCATCAGCAGACGGTCTAATAAGAGTAGTCTACTGTGCCGGTTTTCAGAACTGGTGGTGATAAGAAAAACACAGTCCTTATCTTCAGGAGCTTCCAACTGGGTTCCTATAAAAGTAACTAACTGTTATAATGTGGAATGACATATGTGTTCATTGTTATGTGGAATGTTTGTGAGTAAGAAAAAATTTATTGTTTCAAGCATTTCTCAGACAGGAAATATATGCCAGAGAAGACTAGCTGAAACTATTTTAAGCTCAGTGAAATTATTTGGATGAGAGATATTTTCACCAAATTTTTATTTTGAAAAATTTCAAGCATACAGAAAAGTTTAAAGGACACTTCAACAAACATTATATATGCCACACATAGCTTTGATGATTATTAAAATTTTGCCACATTTGGTTTCTTTCTTTCTTCTGTCCTCTCTCTCTATACACACGCGCGCGCATACACACACACACACATGCATATGTGTATAGTCATACACTACATAACAACATTTTGGTCGACAACAGACTGCATTTACGACAGTGCTCCCATAAGATTAGTACCGTACAGCCTGGATGTGTAGTAGGCTATACCACTAGGCTTGTGTAAGTACTATAGAGGAAGAAGAAATTTTCCTCTACCCTTCTAGGTTCTTCTGGCTGGTCTAAGAATTGAATTGCCGTCAGATAGATGAACAGGAGAAAAACAAACAAAAGTTTATTAAAATGTATATATGGGGGAAACCCGGGAAAATTGAGTAATTCGCCAAAATGGCTGAAGCCCTCACCTTAAATACCATCCTGAGCTAAAGATAGAAGAAGATGTTGGGGGTGGGGAGATTCAGGGACTTCAAAGGGAAGGAAGGCAATTCACAGGTAGGTGGAAAGGAGCAAACGTTTGGAAAACAAGTGGGGTTTTTTTTGGCAACACAAACAGAACAGAGAAAGGAGCTGAACAAACAGGCTTTTCTAGGTTCCTCCTTGTCTAGCTCCTAGTGCATGTTATGCTAAGGTGATAGTTCACTTCCTGAGACAGTTTTTTTGTCTGAATTCTTTTAGGCAGTTAAGGGGCAGGTAATGAAAAACTTTATGAGCCTTTTGTTTTTAAAAAAGTCAGTCTAAAATAATCCTCATGTTAAAGAGACATATTTTGGGGTGGCACATTTTGTTCCCCTTCAGTACACTCTATGATGTTTGCACAACAATGAAATTGCCTAATGACACCTTTCCCAGAATGTATCCCCATCGTTAAGTGACATACGACTGTATGTATATATACGTGTGTGTGTGTGTCTGTTTGTTTTGCCCAATCGAGGATAAAATTAGGATTCATACATTGCATTTGGTTGCATGCTTTTATTTTCTAGATTAATCCCTCTAACTTTTTTTTCCATACGATATTGACTTGAACAGTCTAACAAAGTTGTTTTATAGGATGGCCTACATTCTGAATTTGTCTGGTTGCTTCCTTATGGTGCTGGTAACTATGATGTTTAATTTTATGTGTCAACTTGAGTAGACCACAAGGTGCCTGGATATTTGGCTAAACATTATTTCTGAGTGTATCTGTGAGGGTGTTTCTAGATGAGATTAGCATTTGAATTGGTAGATTGAGTAAAGCAGATTACCCTCCCCAATATGGGTGGGCATCATCCAATCCATTGAGAGCCTGAATAGAACAAAAAGGCATAGGAAGGGAGAATTCACTCTCTCTGCCTGACTTTTTGAACTGGGACTTGCAGCATGGGTGTTCCTGGTTTCAAGACTTTGGACTCAGACTGGAACTACAACACCAACTTTCCTGGGTCTCCAGCTTGGAGACAGCAGATTGTGGGACTTCTTAGCCTCTATGTTCACATTAGCCAATTGCTTATAACAAATATATATATCCTATCAGTTCTGTTTCTCTGGCATACCCTGACTAATCTATTAACTTTCATCCATCCTCTTGAGGTACTATAAATCTAAAGATTAAATTCAAGGTAAATGCATTTGACAAGATTTTGTTAGGTACTGTTGTGAAGTCCATATTGTGTCACATCTGGAAGCACATAATTCAGGGAGTCTCACTATTAGTGATGCTAAGTTTGATCACTAAGGTAACTGTCATATCTCTCCATTGTAATGGTTCATTCTCCCAGTAATAATTAGTATGCAGCCTGTGACATCATATAAACATTTGGTTCCTCAGTGTGATAGGCAGCTTCTGCGATGACCCTAGTGATCTCTGCTCCTGCCAAGTACATGTCCTCTCCTTGAGTGTGAACTGGACTTATTGACTCTCTTCTAACAAAAAGATATGACAGTAGTAGTGGGATGTCTCTTCCAAGATTAGATTATGAGGGGAAAAAACTGTGACGTGGCTTCCATCTCTCTCTCCTTTGCTCTCTGTCTCATCACTCATGCTGGCATAATGTGGCATGGAGAGAAACTGAGGTCCCCCTTCTAACAATTCTTAAGGAACTGAAGTCTGATAAAAATTTCATGAATGAGCTTTGAAGCATATCCTGCAGCACAAGTAGAGTTTTGAGATGACTGCTCTGCTGACCAACAGCTTGACTGCAACTTCATGAGAAACATTGAGCCAGAAAAACTCAGCTGAATGTCTCCTGGATTTCTGATATGTGGAAACTGCAAGATAATAAAGGTACTTATTTTAAAGATGCTGAATTTGAGTGTAACTTGTTTTCCAACAATAAATAATTACCCAAAACCTTATATCTCATGGTTTTAGCATACACAAACAATCATTGCCTGACTCAACTCTTATATTGATGTTTCAAATGATGACTTTCTACTTCTTTCTTTCTATGTTTACCAGTTGATATTATTCTGTAAAGAAAGCATTCTTTTATTTTTCCTCATTTTGTCTGAGTTGAGAGAGAATTAAATTTTATTTGAATCAATACTATTAATTCCACTTTGAAAGCAAGATGGCAGAATAGGAGGTCCCAGGTTTTAGTCCCCCACACAGAAACATCAACAAGCAACTATTCACAGATAAGAATACCTGTGTCAAAATCCTAGAACCCTGGGGTGAACAAAAACTGAGAAAAGTCACATTAGAAGGGGAAGAGGAGCAGTTTCACTTTGACCACCTCACTCCTCCCCAGGCTGACACAGTGCTGCACATACAGGGTTCCCCTGGGCCTACAATTTCTTCAGTGGGGAAAAGAGAGCCTGAAGTTGGCATCCAGCTTCCCCAGATTCCAGGATCCTTCCCAGGAGGCTCACTTCTGTCTCACCTCATGGGGAATACTGGGAGAATCAGCAGGGTTACACCAAATGGGGTCAGCTAGAAAAAAATAAGGAGGGCAGAGCTCACAGCAGTCAGCATGAGGATCGTGCTTTGGCACTACATTTCTGCTGGTGGTGGCACCCAGTCAGAGAGCCCACCAGTGGCTCCATAGACCTGTGGATCTGAACTAGTTGCCCCATCTTGCCAGGAAGCACAGTTGGCAGTTCTGCCCCAGTTTTGGTCCCTAGTTAGTAGCCCAGCCCAGCCATGGAGCCCATTTTACTGCCCCAACTGGATAGGGAGCCAAGCCAGCAGTCTCACTCATATGCAGAGCATGGCCTCTGGCCTCAGCGAACTAGGGAGCCCAGCTACAGGCCTCCCTGTGCAAGGAAGCTGAACAGCAATCCTGTCCATCTGTAGACCACAGCCTTCAGCCTCACCTGGATTCAGAGCCCAGCCTATGGCCCTGTCTGTTTGCTGACCATAGCCTGTGTCCCCACCTGGACATAGAGCCCAGGCAGTGACCCTGTCCAATTGTGAAGCATAGCCTACAGACTCACACCACCAGGGAGCCCAAACAGTGACTGTCTGACTACAGAGCAGAGCCCCTCCTAATATCAGAGCACAAGCAACAGCCCTGCCCAACTAGAGACCCCGAAGCAAAGCCATGCCTGCTTATGGACACTACCAGCTGAGACATCCAGAATCCCAGGCTGGGCTGACGGGTGAAGGTCTTTCCTTGCCAAAGTGAACCTGTAAACACTGGAAGAGGAGACCTCTTCCTCAAATACTCATATACTGATGCAAGGATCCAAGAATCATGAGTAATCAGGTAAACATGACACCATGCAAGGAAACTAATAAAACTCCAATAATCCTTTAAAAATTAGATCTGTGAACATAATGACAAAGAATTCAAATAATCATTTTAAAGAAGTTCAGTGAAGAAGAAAACACATATAAACAACTAAACAAAATTAGCGAAACAATACATGAACAAAATGAGAAGTTCAGCAAAGAAATAGAAACTATTTTTTAAAACCCCTGAAATCCTAGGACTCAAGAATACAATGACTGAACTGAAATATTCAAAAGAGAGTTTCAACAGCATACTCCAACTGTCAGATGAAAGACTCAGTGAACCCGAAGGTAGGTCCTTTGAAATTTTCCAGTCAGAGATTCAGACAGAAGAGTGAAGAAGGACTTATGGGACACCATCAAAGGAAGGATTATATGCATTATTGGAGTCCCAGAAAGAGAAGAGAGAGAGACAAAGGGACAGAAAGTCTATTTTTAAAAAATAATGGCTGAAAGCTTCCCACATTTAGGGAGAAAAATGGACACCCAGATTTGTGAAGCCCAAATGTACCAAAATACTTTGAACCTGAAGAGGTCACCAAGACACATTATAATTAAATTGCCCAAAGTCAAAGATAAAGAGAGGATTTTGAATTCAGCAAGAGAAAACTGATTCATGACATAAAAAGAGCCCTATAAATATCAGCAGATTTCATAGCAGAAACCTTGCAGGCAATGAGAGCGTCTGATGACATATTCAAAACATTCAGAGACAAAAACTGCTAAGCAAAAACGCTAAACTCAGCAAAACTGTCCTTCAGAATCAGAGAGATAAGGACTTTCCCAAACAAGCAAAAGCTGAGGGAGTTTATCACCACTAGACTTGCCTTACAAGAAAAGCTAAAGGGAGTTTTTCATACTGAAATGAAAGGATACTAATTAACCATGAAAAAACATATAAATATATATAACAATGGTAAAGGCAAACATATAGTCAAAGTCAGAATTTTCTAATGTTGTAATGGTGGTGCATAAATCACTTTCAACTCTGGTATAAAAATTTAAAAAACAAATGTAGTAAAAATAACTACAACCACGGTGATTTGATATTGGATACACAATATAAAAAAGATGTATACTGTAACATCAGTAACCTAAAATATGGGGGGGGGGGGACAAGTAATAGAATAGAGTTTTTGTGTGCGATTGAAATTATCAGCTTAAAATAGGATGTTACAATAGGCCTGAGACAATAAGTCTTTTGGAAGAGAATATAGGCAGTACACTCTTTGACATCAGTTTCAAAAGAATCTTTTCGGACACTATAACTCCTCAGTTGAGGGAAACAATAGAAAGAATAAACAAATGGGACTTCATCAGACTAAAGAGCTTCTTCAAGGCAAGGGAAAACAGGATTGAAACAAAAAAACAGCTCACTAATTGGGAAAAAATATTTACAAGCCACTTATCCGACAAAGGGTTAATCTCCATAATATACGAAGAACTCACACTGCTTAACAACAAAAAAACAAACAACCCGATCAAAAAATGGGCAGAGGACATGAACAGACATTTCTCAAAAGAAGATATGAATATGGCCAATAGACACATGAAAAGATGTTCATCATCGCTAATCATCAGGGAAATGCAAATCAAAACTACACTAAGATATCACCTTACACCCGTTAGATTGGCAAAAACATCCAAAACCAAGAGCGACAAATGTTGGAGAGGTTGTGGAGAAAAAGGAACCCTCATACACTGTTGGTGGGAATGCAAACTGGTACAGCCACTATGGAAAACAGTATGGAGATTTCTCAAAAAGTTAAAAATAGAAATACCCTATGACCCAGCCATCCCATTACTGGGTATCTATCCTAAGAACCTGATATCAGATATCTCAAGAGTCCGTTGCACCCCTATGTTCATCGCAGCATTATTTACAATAGCCAAGACGTGGAACCAACCTACATGCCCAGAAACTGATGATTGGATAAAGAAGATGTGGTATATATACACAATGGAATACTACTCAGCCATAAAAAAAGACAAAATTGGCCCATTCACAACAATGTGGATGGACCTCGAGGGTATTATGTTAAGCGAAATAAGCCAGTCAGAGAAAGACGAACTCTATATGACTCCACTCATAGGTGGAAGTTAGTATATTGATAAGGAGATCTGATCGGTGGTTACCAGGGAAAAGGGGGGGTGGGGGGAGGACACAAAGGGGGAATTGGTGTACCCACAACATGACTAACAAAAATGTACAACTGAAATCTCACAAGGTTGTAATCTATCACAACATTAATAATAAAAAAAAAAGGATGTTACAACTATAAGATATTTTCTGTAAACTTGTGGTAACCACAAAGGAAAAACCTGTAGTAGATACACAAAAGAGTAAGACAAAAGGATCAAAGTATACCATCACAAAAAAATTGTCACATCACAAAGGAAGACAGAGAGGAAATAAAGAAGAAAAGAACTAAATCACATCCAGAAAACACTTAATAAGATAGCAATAGTAAGTCCTTATCTATCAATAAATTGCTTAAATATAAGTAGATTAAATTCTCCAATCAAAAGGAATAGAGAGATTGAATGGATAAAAACAAATTCCGATGATATGCTGCCTACAAGAGACTCACTTTAGCCTTAAGGACACACATAGGCTGAAAGTGGAGGGATGAAAAAAGATATTCCAAGCAAATGACAACCAAAAGTGAGCAGGGGTGGCTATATTTATATCAGACAAAATAGACTTAAAGAGGATAACAAGAGTCAAACAAGGTTATTATATAATGATTAAAGGGTCAATTCATCAAGAGGATATGACAATTGTACATATTTATACAGCCAACATAGGAGCACCTAAATATATAAAGCAAATTCTAACAGAACTAAAAGGAGAAATAACGATAAAATAATTATATAGGACTTTAATACCCTGCTATCAACAATGGATAGATCATCTGGACAGAAAATAAATAAGGAAACAGCAAATCTGAACAATACTGTACCAAATGGACCTAACAGACATATACAAACATTCTGTCCAACAGCAGCAGAATATACTTTCTTATCACATGCACATGGAACATTCTCCAAGATAGATCCTATGTTAGGTCGCAAAGAAAGTCTTAAAAGCAAGAAAATTGAAATCACGTCAAGGATTTCTTCTGACCACAATAGGATGAAACTAGAAATCAATAACAGGAGGTTAATTGGAAAATTCACAAATACGTGGAAATTAAACAACAGACTCCTGAACAGCTAATGAGTCAAAAAAGAAATCAAAAAGGAAATCCAAAAATATTTTGAGACAAACGAAAACAGAAACCCAACATACCAAAAGTTATGAGATGCAGCAAAACCAGTTCTAATAAGGAAGTTTGTAGCAGTAAATGTCTAAATTAAGAAAAAAGAAAGATCTCAGATAAACAAGCTAACTTTACAACTCAAGGAACTAGAAAAACAACAAACTAAACCCAAAAGAGAAGAAAGGAAATAAGAAAGATTAGAGCAGAAATAAATAGAGACTAGAAAAACATACATCATAACCAAGTAGGATTTATCCCTGGGATGCAAGGTGGATTAACATACACAAATCAATAAATGTGATACATCACAATAACAAAAGGAAGGATTATAATCATATGATTATCTCAATTGATGAAAAAAATATTTGACAAAATTCCACATCCTTTCATGATAAAAACTTCCAAGAAATTTAGTATAGAAGGAATCTTTAAGACAAATGAAAATGGAAACACAATGTTCCAAAATCTACAGGACACAGCCAAAGCAGTTCTAAGTGGGCAGTTTATAGTGATACAGACCTACTTCAAGAAACAAGAAAAATCTCAAATAAACAGTCTAATCTTACACCTAAAGGAACTATAAAAAGAAGAACAAACAAAATCCAAAGTTAATAGAGTGAAGGAAATAATAAAGATCAGAGTGGAAATAAATGAAAGAAAGACTAAAAAGATAATGGAAAAGATTAATGAAAGAAAGAGCAGCTTCTTTGAAAAGATAGACAAAACTGGTAAGCCTTTAGTCAGACTCATCAAGAACAAAAGAGAGAGGGCCCAAATAAGTAAAATCAGAAATGAAAGAGGAGAATTTACAGCCAACATCATAGAAATACAAAGGATCAGAAGAGATTACTATGAACAATTATATGCCAATAAAGTAGGACAACCTGGAAGAAATGGATAAAATCTTAGAAACATGCAATCTTCCAAGACTGAATCAGGAAGAAATAGAAGAGCTGAACAGACCCATCACTAGTAATGCAACTGAATCAGTAATCAAAAAACTCCCAAGGGGAGGGGGGAAAGGGTGACTAGGCATACATGTGTGGTGATGGATGATAATTAGTCTTTGGGTGGTGAACATGATGTAATCTACACAGAATTCGAAATATATCATGATGTAATCTAAAGTCATATAATGTTATAATCCAATGTTACTGCAATTTAAAAAAAAAAAAAATCCCAAAAAAGAAAAGTCCAGTATCAGATGGCTTCACAGGTGAGTTCTACCAAACATTTAAAGAAGAGTTAATACCTATCATTCTCAAGCTGTTCCAAAAAATTGAAGAGGAAGAAACACTTACAAACTTATTTTTTGAGGCTAGCATTACCCTGATACCAAAACCAGACAAAAATATCACAAAAAAAGAAAATTACAGATCAATATTCCTAATGAACACAGGTGCAAAAATCCTCAACGAAATATTAGCAAACTGAATTCAACAATACATTAAAAGGGTCATATGCCATGATCAAGAGGGATTTACCCCAGGGTTGCAAGGATAGTTAATATCTGCAAATCAATGTGATATACCACATTTTAAAAAAAAGCATAAAAATCATATGATTTTCAGGGCTGGACCCGTGACTGAGTGGTTAAGTTCATGTGCTCTGCTTCAGCGGCCCAGGGTTTCATCGGTTTGGATCCTGGGTGCAGACATGGTGTTGCTCATCAGGCCATGCTGAGGTGGCATCCCACAGAGCACAACCAGAAGGGCCTACAACTTGAGTATACAACTATGTACTGGGGGGCTTTGGGGAGACGAAGGAGAAGAAAGAGAAGAAGGGGGAGGGGGGAGGAGGAGGAGGAGAAGAAGAAGAAGGAGAAGAAGGAGGAGGAGGGGGAGGGGGACAAGAAGAAGAGGAAGATTGGTAACAGTTGTTAGCTTAGGTGCCGATTTTTAAAAAAATAAATCGTATGATATTCTCAATAGATTAAAAAAGAAATAGATGGAAATAGCTTAGAAATAGATAGAAAAAGCTTTTGACAAAATTCAACATCCATTTATGATAAAAATTCTCAACCAAGTGGGTATAGAAGGAACAAACCTCAACTTAGTAAAGGCTGTATATGACAAACCCACAGCTAACATCCTACTCAATGGTGAAAAGCTGAAAGCATTTCCTCTAAGATCAGGAACAAGACAAGGATGCCCACTCTTGCCACTATCAATCAACATGTTATTGGAAATTCTAACCACAGCAATCAGACAAGAAAAAGAAATAAAAGGAATCCAAATTGAAAAGGAAGAAGTAAAACTGTTACTGTTTGCAGATGACATAATACTATATAGAGAGAAAACTCTAAAGACTCCACCAAAAAAACTATTAGAACTAATAAATGAATTCAGTAAAGTTGCAGGATACAAAATTAATATACAGAAGTCTGTTGTATTTCTATACAATAATGATGATCTATCAGAAAGAGAAGTTGAGAAAATGCTCTCATTCACACTTGCATCAAAAAGAATAAAATAACTAAGAATAGATTTAATGAGGAAGTGAAAGACCTGTACTCTGAAAACTATAAGATATTGATGAAGGAAATTGAGGACAACACAAACAACACAAAGATATACAGTGCTCATGGATTGGAAGAATTAATATTGTTAAAATTTCCATATTACCCAAAGCAATCCATAGATTCAATGCAATCCCTATCAAAGTTCCAACAACATTTTTTATAGAAATAGAACAAATACTTTTAAAAGTTGTATAGAACCACAAAAGACCCTAAATAGCCAAAGCGATCTTTAGAAAGAAGAACAAAGCTGGAGGTATCATGCTTCCTGACTTCAAACCATACTACAAAGCTAGAGTAATAAAAACAGTGTGGTGCTGGCACAAAAACAGACACACAGATCAATGGAACAGAACTGAAAGCCCAGAAATAAAATCACACACCTATGGACAGCTGACCTTCGACAAAGGAGCCAAGAACATACAATGGAGAAAAGAAAGTCTCTTCAATGACTGGTGTTGGGAAAACTGGACAGCCACATGTAAAAGAATGAAAGTAGACCATTTTCTTACACCAATACACAAAAGTTAACTCAAAGTGGATTAAAGACTGGCATGTAAGACCTGAAACCATAAAACTCCTAGAAGAAAATATAGGCAGTACCCTCTTTGACATCGGTCTTAGCAGCATCTTTTCGAATACTGTGTCTACTCAGGCAAGGGAAACAAAAGAAAAAATAAACAAATGGGGCTACATCAGACTAAAAACTTCTGCAAGGCAAAGAAAAGCAGGAACAAAATGAAAAGACAACCCATCAACTGGAAGAAAATATTTGCAATTCATATATCCAACAAGGGGTTAATTTCAAAAATATATAAAGATCTCATACAACTCAATAACAAAAAAAACCAATCTGATCAAAAGATAGGCAGAGGATATGAACGGTATGTTTCCAAAGAAGATATACAGATGGCCAATGGGCACATGAAAAGATGTTCAACATCACTAATTATTAGGGAAATGCAAATCAAAACTACAATGAGATGTCACCTTACACCTGTCCAAACAGCTATAATTACCAAGACAAAAAATACCAAATGTTGGAGAGGCTGTTTGAGAAAAGGGAACCCTCATACACTGCTGGCAGGAATGCAAACTGGTGCAGCCACTATGGAAAACAGTATGGAGATTTCTCAAAAAATTAAAAATAGAAATACCATATGATCCAGCTATCCCACTACTGTGTATCCATCCAAAGAACTTGAAATCGACCAGTCAAAGAGAGTTATGCATCCCTATGTTCATTGCTTTATTATTCACAACAGCCGAGATGTGGAAGCAACCCAAGTGCCCATTGACTGATGAGTGGATAAGGAAGATGTAGTATATATAGTTATACAATGGGATACTACTCAGCCATAAAAAAAGACAAAATCATCCCATCTGCAACAACATGGATGGACCTTGAGGGCATTATGTTAAGCAAAATAAGCCAGACAGAGACAAACAAACACCACATGACTACACTCATGTGTGGAAGATAACAAACACATGGATAAGGAGAACAGATTAGTGATTACCAAGGGGAAGGAGGCTGGAAGGATGGGTGAAAAGGCTAACGGGGCACATATGTATGGTGATGGATACAAATTGGACTATTGGTGGGGCCGGCCTGGTGGCATAGTGGTTAAGTTCACACACTCTGCTTGGGCGACCCAGGGTTCATAGGTTTGGATCCCAGGCACAGACCTAGCACTGGTTGTCAAGCCATGCTGTGGCAGCATCCCACATAAAATAGAGGAAGATTGGCACAGATGTTAGCTCAGCGATAATCTTCTTCAAGCAAAAAGAAGAAGATTGGCAACAGATGTTAGCTCAGGGCCAATCTTCCTCACAAGAAAAAGAAAGAAAAAAAATTAGACTATTGGTGCTGAGCATGATACAGTGTATAGAGAAAATGATAAATAATAAGGTAGACCTGAAATTACACAATGTTATAAACCATTACAACCTCAATAAAATAATTTTTTAAAAAACAGTATGGTACTGGGGCTGGCCCCGTGGCCGAGTGGTTAAGTTCGCGCGCTCCGCTGCAGGCGGCCCAGTGTTTCGTTAGTTCGAATCCTGGGCGCGGACATGGCACTGCTCATCAGACCACGCTGAGGCAGCGTCCCACATGCCGCAACTAGAAGAACCCACAACGAAGAATACACAACTATGTACCGGGGGGCTTTGGGGAGAAAAAGGAAAAAATAAAATCTAAAAACAAAACAAAACAAAACAAAAAACAGTATGGTACTGGCACAAAAACAGACACATTGATCAATGGAACAGAATGGAGAGCCCAGAAATAAACCCACGCTTATAAGGTCAATTAATCTACAACAAAGGAGGCAAGAGTATACAATGGGAAAAAACAAACGGTGTTTGGAAAACAGGACAGTTACCTGTAAAAGAACAAAACTGGACCACTTTCTTACATCATATACAAAAATAAATTCAAAATGGATTAAAGACTTACAAATATTGTAAGACCTGAAACCATAAAACACCTAGAAGAAAACACAGGCTGTAAACTCTTTGACATCAGTCTTAGAAATATGGTTTTGGGGAAATTCTCAGTCATTATTGTTTCAAGTATTTCTTCTGTTCCTTTGTCTTTCTTCTCCTTCTGGTATTCCCATTGTGCATATGTTGTACCTTTTCTAGTTGTCCCATGGTTCCTGGAGATTCAGTTACTTCTTTTTTTCAGCCTTTGTTCTCTTTGCTTTTTAGTTTTCAAAGTTTTTATTGATATATCCTAAAGTTCAGAGATTCTTTCCTCGGCTGTGTCCAGTCTACTGATAAGCCCATAAAGGCATCCTTCATTTCTGTTACAGTGTTTTTGATGTCTATCATTTCTTTACTTATCTCCATTCCATTAAGGCTTTTTCTGAGGTTTTACCTTGTTCTTTCATTTGGAACATATTCCTTTGTTTCTTCCTTTTGCTTGACTGTCTGGGTTGGTTCCTACGCATTAGATGGAACAGCTGCCTCTCCAGGTCTTGAAGGGTTGGCCTTGTGTAGGAGAGGAACCTTATCATTCACCCTGCCCTAGCTCTTGGTTGTCTCTCAAATCTTTCTGATTGTCCAAGCAGCCTATTTATTTTTAATGGCTCCCAGTAGTTGAGGGTGTGCCAAGACCAGTCAGTGTCCCAAAGGGGTGGATCTCAGTCAGCACCTAGATTCAGGTTGATTGGAAGCCAGATCCTCAGGCAGCAGCTTTTCTTTTTTTTAAGGTTTTTAATTTATTTTTTATTTATTTTTTTGAGGAAGATTAACCCTGAGCTAACATCTGCTGCCAATCCTCCTCTTTTTGCTGAGGAAAACTGGCCCTGAGCTAACATCCGTGCCTGTCTTCCTCTACTGTATATGTGTGATGCCTCCCACAGCATGGCTTGACAAGCGGTGCCATGTCCACACCCCAGCATCCGAACCAGCCAACCCCAGGCCTCTGCAGCCTAACATGGGAACTTAACCGCTGCACAACCAGGACACCCAGGCAGAAGCTTTTTAAAAAATGCAAATATACACAGTCCTGTGGGACTGCAAGCAGAAGCCCTGCTTGCTACTAGAGCAAGGCCATCTGGAGGTGTCTCCTGGGCGGCAGTCGCAAAAATCTGACAAGCTCCAGATGAGTGTATAAGCTCCTCTCCGGGAGATACCTGTGAGCAATAGCAAGGCGGAGGGAGAGTGTAAATACGGCATCCCCCAGCCTACGGTCCCTGAGAGCAGCTCTGGAGACTCTAGATGTGGGCCACACCTGCACCTTGTCCCTCAGGCCGAAGCTCCAGGACAAGGGACTAGCCTCTTCCACAGAAAGGCTGGGAGCATGTTTCAGCCTGCTGCCTGTGCAGCGCCCTGGGGGTCTGCTGGCAAGAACTGTCACTTTGATGGTTACAGTCCACACAGTCTGGTGGGAGCCAGGAACGCAAGCTGCCCTGGCCACCAGAGACAGGTGATCGGCCTGGGTGGCAGCCACAAAAACCAGGTCACCAGATGTAAAAGTACGAACACCAGACGTGTAGAAGTTCCCCTCTGGGAGATAACTAGCGCTCTGGAGCGCGGCAGAGGGGGAGTGCAAAGACGGCACCCACGGAAAAGAGAAAAAAAGTAGAAGAAGAAAAGAAAAAGATAAAGAAAATCAAAAAGGAAAGAAAAGCAAAAAAAGAAAAAGAAAAGAAATAAGAAAAAAAAAAGATGGCGACCACTGGCTTTAGCAAGGCAGAGGGAGGGCAGAAGATGGCGCCAACCAACCTCTGTCCCTGGAGAGTATCCCAGCAGGCCCCCGCCCTTCACACCAATGCTTTCAAATTAGCAAATGAGTCTCTTTTACATAAAGTCTGGGCCCTTTCCCTAGGGCGGGGCGGGTGAGTCTGTGCAGGGGTCCTTTAAGAGCATCCCGATTCACTACAGCCCCAAGGTCTTCAAAGCCGGATGATTTGGGGGCTTGTCTCTCAGGTGCCCATCTCAAAAGTTCGGGTGCCCGATGTCGGGTATGAACCCTTTGTTCCTCGGCGAGAAGCTCTGGGTTTTGAGTTTCCCCCTGCTTGTGAGTCGCTGCGCCAGGGATGGGGTTTTTGGCAAGATTGTGTCAGCCTTTCCGAGTGCTTCGATGTTATTTCTCTGTCATTAGCCCGATGTGAAGGGGTCGCTCCACCAGTTTTTAGGTTTTTTCCAGAGGAAATTGTTCCATGTATAACCGTAAATTCGATGTGTCCGTGGGAGGAGGTGAGTTCAGGATCTCCCTATGTCGCCATCTTGAACTGGAGCCTCTATCGTTTTTTTTGGTTCTTTCCGAGGATTTCCATCTCTCTGCTTACGTCGCCCATCAGTTCGCGCATGCTCTCCTTTATCCTTGGAGCCCTTAGCATATGATTCATAGCTGTTTTCAGTTCTCATTGTGGTCATCCAACATCTCTGCTATGTCTTTTTCTGATGCTTGCTTTGTTCTTCAAATTGTGTTTTTGCCTTTTCATTTTTCCTTGATAGGCGGACGTGAAGTACTGGGTAAAAGGAAGTGGGGTTAATAGGCCTGTAATCGTGTGGTGGTGAGGTGTGGGGGGAGGGGAAGAGTTCTATAGTTCCACTGTTCTGTGATTAGGTTTCAGTCTTTTAACGAGCCTCTGCCTCTGAACTGTGAACTTTAAACCTGTTTTTTATTGTTTTCCTTCCCTACAGGCTGGATAGAGCTGGGATAGAGTGGGCTGCAGATGGGTGTCTTCCTGCTCCCACCTGGAAGGCTAGAGCTAAGTGGAGTCGGGTGCTTCCCTTCCTTTAGTTTGGTTAGGCTCTGATAAGACTCCAGCAGGTTAGGTTCTGGTTAACTAGTTTCTCCTGAGGGCTGTCCTTGTTAAAAACAGAGTGCTCTGGTATATTTAAACATGGTTCATTTTCCCTCCTCCCTTTGGAAGTATGAGGGGACTTTTCTCCCATATTTACTGTGAAAACTGGTCCATCTCCTGGAGGTAAATCTCACAATATCGTGGGGTCCCCCCTATGACTGGGTCCTCTGGAGTTTTTAATTCTCGAGTTGTCCACACGGAGCCTCCAGCAATTCATCAGTTATATTTCAGGTTTTCGTCCCTCAGCACTGGTTCCTGCAGCACTTTCTGCGCCTGGTTCTCTGCTCCGGTAAGCCATGACTCCCTGTGTTCGCCTGTCTGTCTCTCCAAACTTGGGAGCAGCGGTTTGCCCTCCCCTCTCTTGTGGCTCCAAGAAGAGTTGTTGATTTTCAGTCTCTTCAGCTTTTTATTTGTTGTTAGGACAGACTGGTGACTTCTAAGCTCCTTACATGTGACACTGGAATTGTCTTGCATTTTTAAATTATGAAATATAAAGTACATGTTGCAACCCTTGTTCTGTGGTGGTTTGATGGTTAGAACCCCATTCCTTCCACTTGGATTTAAGATTGGTCTCCAATTTGAAGATCATGTAAGGATGGTGGTGAGAAAGGAACCCTGACCTGTTGGTGATAAATGAGTGTATTTAATAAGACTTTAGCAGTATTTAAGGATAGATATTGGAATGGATCAAATTAGGGTCATCTAAGGACCAGAAGAGGTAAGGAATTCTCATTGGCCTGCCCATATTATTTCATCAGGAAGTAGTCAGTGTTGACTGGAGCGGGAGGAGGACTCAAGGATGATCAAGGCTAAGTGGAAAACTTTGGGCAGGTTGAGTTCCTCCGAGAGTTTGGCTAGTTTGAATTTAAGAGCATTGTTGGGGCTGGCCTGGTGGCGTAGTGGTTAAGTTTGCACACTCTGCTTCAGCGGTGCAGGGTTCCCTGGGTCAGATCCCGGGTGTGGACCTGCACACCACTCATCAAGCCATGCTGTGGCAGCATCCCACGAACAAAGTAGAGGAAAGATTGGCACATATGTTAGCTCAGCAACAATATTCCTCAAGCAAAAAGAGGAAGATTGGCAACAGATGTTAGCTCAGGGCCAATCTTCCTCACCAAAAAAACGGGCATTGTTGACCTGTTTTATTTTTCCAGAGGATTGAGGGTGGTGAAGATAGTGAAATTTCTGTGACAGTGGAAATACTTGTTGAATATCCTAAATAACCTTACCATTGAAGTGAGTTCCTCTATTGCTAGAGAGAAACAAAGGGATCCCCAAGTGGGGAAAATTCTTTCTAGTAGCCTCTTCGCTATAGTTGTGGCAGTAGCCTATTTGCATGGAAAAACTTCTAACCATCCTGAAAACAGGGATATGCATGTTCTTCCTTTTTGTGTATAAAAAGGGGAGAGGGTAATGAGTAATTGGAGAGTCCAAAAGTGGGAGAAGACGTTAGAGAGGTTTTCAGGTTTTGAAATGCAGTCATGGAGGGAGAGTCCCAATTAGGGGAATCAGTGTTGTTTCCTTAGTCATGGCATGTGAGGGAGAGGCAATAGTAAAAAAACCTAGGGATTCAGTTCCAGTGATAGCGAACTCATCCTAGAAACCCTCGGAGTTGTCTTTTGATCTCAGGGAAAGGGGAATTGATGATGGTGTTAACACGTTTAGGGGATAAAGTTTTCCCTTCAAGAGATGTATCTCCTACATAATGCTCTTAAGGGGGGCTGCATAATTGTTTTGTTTTTAGAAACTTTATGTCTGTTGTGGGCAAACGCTTGTTGTAAATGAGTTGTCAAAATCAGGTGAGCAGAGAAGATTGTCTGCATACTATATAAGGAGAGATTGCAGGGAAAGGTCAAATTTCTCAGGTTTACCTTTAGGGTCCTGGAGAAATAAGTCGGGGCCTCAAGAAACCCCTGAGGCATGGCAGTCCACATGTATTGTTGATTTTCCCATGTGATGACAAAAATGATTGTGAGTCAGGGTGAAGAAGGATACCGGGGGCAAAAAAAAAAAAGGGCAGAACATAAGTTGATGACTGTGAAGTGATATGTTGGATAGGAAATAGGCCAGACTGGTACTGGGGTTAGGAGCTAGAGGAAACCTGAGTTTAACTACTTTATTGCTCACAAGTGTTGGACTAGCCAGTATCCCTTGCCACCATTAGGATTCTTTACTAGGGAGATTGAAGTATTATAGGATGTGTCAATAAGGCCTTGAATTATAGTTTGAAAATTTTGGAGGGCTTCTAGTTTTAAACATGTTACGGTAATCTTGGGAGTGGCATGGAAGGGTCTATTTTCTACTTCAAGAGGTTCAGCCTCCCAGATTTGGCCTATGTCGGTGGACTGAGCAGCCCAAAGGGAGTCAGGTATTTTAATTAACATAATTTGTACTTAACTGTTAGGGGTTTTTTACAGGAGCAGGAAAAGTCCGATGGTCAATGACAGTTATAAAAGAGCAAAGGTACATAGGTGTGGAGTCAGAGACTTCAAGGGCGAGGCACTTGGGAGAGCAAAGAATACTGATATTCCAATTGGAAAGTAAACCTCTTCTGAGAAAGTTTATGAGGATGGCGGAGCTAAGTAGAAAGCTACGCTGTGTGACAAGAGGTACTAGTGAGGCAGAAAGAGGTCTAGACAAAGGCAAGTCACGTGGTAGATTATCAAGTCCCACTACAGGTATGGTTTGTGTACTCCCAGGGAGGGTAGTGGGAGAATAAAGGCATTTGTCTTAGTTTTCCAGGGCTGATATGGTACTTTGTTATGTACCACAGACTGAGTGGCTTGAACAAAAGACATTTATCGTCTTACACTTGTGGAGGCAAGAAGTCCAAGAGCAAGAGGTCAGCAGGGTTATTTCCTTCTGAAGACTATGAGGGAAACCTCTGTTTTTGGTCTCTCTCCTTGGCTTGTAGATGGCTATCTTCTCTCTGTGTCTCTCCACATCGTCTTCCCTCTATGCATGTCTCTCTCTGTGTCGTAATTTCCCCCTTTTTTTTTCCTTTTTTTTTTTTTTTTAAAGATTTTATTTTTCTCCTCAAAGCCCCCCGGTACATAGTTGTATATTTCGTTGTGGGTCCTTCTAGTTGTGGCATGTGGGACGCTGCCTCAGCGTGGTCTGATGAGCAGTGCCATGTCCGCGCCCAGGATTCGAACCAACGAAACACTGGGCCGCCTGCAGCGGAGCGCACGAACTTAACCACTCGGCCACGGGGCCAGCCCCTTCTTTTTTTTTTTTTTTTTTTTTTTAAAGATTTTATTTTTCTTTTTTTCCTTTTTCTCCCCAAAGGCCCCAGTACATAGTTGTATATTCTTCGATGTGGGTCCTTCTAGTTGTGGCATGTGGGACGCTGCCTCAGCTGGTTTGATGAGCAGTGCCATGCCATGTCCGTGCCCAGGATTCGAACCAATGAAACACTGGGCCACCTGCAGCGGAGTGTGTGAACTTGACCACTCGGCCACGGGGCCAGGCCCCTAATTTCCCCTTTTTATGAGGACACTTGTCATATTGGATTAGGGCCCACCCTAATGACCTTGCTTTAACTTCGTTACCTCTGTAAAAACCCTGTCTCCAAATAAGGTCGCATTCTGAAGTACTAGGGGTCAGGGTTTCAATATATAAGTTTGGGAGGAATACAAGTAAACCCATAATAGTGTTAATGGTGAAATCATTGCCTCCGTGTCCACTAGAAAGGTGGTGGGATGTCCACTGATGGTAATGATTATTTCCCCTCGCACCCTGAGAGTTATGGACCAAGAAGGGAGGGTTTCTCTGAGGAAAGTCATTGAAGAGATGGATTTTTGGGCTCTTGTTTACTTTTGCATTTTGAGGCCAGACAATACCAAGTCCAATGTCCCTTTTCTGTATGATATCTGCTTATCTCCATCTATGGGAGTTTTGGAGGGAGCAGATTGCCCTGTTGTTTCCTTCAAATTAAGTTGTGAAGTCGTGAGTTTGCATTGTGTTGATTTGGCCTTTCTGCAACAGAGTCCTTGTGATGTATTTCACATATATGTATTTCAGAAAGAGTTCACTAATTTACGTTGTGTTTTGGATAAGATCTCTAATTTCGGGCCATAGCCTTAATGAAGCTAGTGACCAAGGAGGAAAGCATTCAGTTGTTCTACCAAGACCAGAGTAACCCTCCACACATTTTCTAAACTATGTATTTGGTTAGAGACAGATTCATCTCTTTGTTTTCTGCAGTCTTGTGTCTTTGACCAATCAAATTTTGAAGGAAGACAGAGGGAATGGATTCTAAATATCCTCTCCCCTATGGTTTTAGCCAGTACGTAAGCCTGGAAGGTGTTCTGATTTCTCTGAAGGTCCTCTTGAAGAGTGGCCCATTTGGCTTTTTAAACAATAAAGTGTCATCTCTGGGACCCACAAGTAGTTCTACAAGTTGATATAAATCAATGGATCCCAGGAGAATATACCCCGAGGATCAATCTGAATTGATTACTAGGTTCTTCCCTATTCTTATGGGGGTCCAGAAAGACTTTAACAATAACATGTAAATTGGAGCAAGATCAAGGATTAAAGAATACTTGTTCAGTTGGGTGCTCAGGTCACTGACCTTCTTTCACAGGTAGGGAAAGACCAATAATAAGGGTTAGGATGGGGAGCTGGGGCAGAATAATGTCGTGGAGGCAGGGAAAGGTAAAGAGGAGGAATAGAGCCAGAGGAAGAAAAAGAGAATCCGCAGGAAAAGGAGAAATAGTGGGAAGGAGAAAGGGCTGGGATGGTCACATGAGGAGTTCTGGGTGAAGATAGGGTCATGAGATTGTAGACTGATAGTAAAAGAGACAGTGCTTAGGAGACATTACAATTTGAGATAGACTAGAGACATTTTCTTATTTTTCAGCCTCCACTTACCAAGCAAAGTAAGCTGACCATTGGTGAGAAGAGATCTTAGAGCCCCAAGATTTGAGGGCATCTTGTAGATAGACAGGCTTAGGGAGATTCCAAGTGTCCCAAAGGGGCCACTGGAATTATAAATTGTCCTCAGTAAAATCCTGCCATTTTTGGAGGTAATGATCTGACTTTTCACTTTACTGGTGAAGCATATAATTGGTGGGAATTTTGAAGAGGGTTGAGGGTTTCCCATAATATTAAGATTAAACAATTGCTAACAACAAAACCAAGCCAAGGGATGGCTCAGAGAACTAAAGTCACCTACTTAACCATGCTACCATGGACGGTTGTCTGGAGCACATGGATCAGGAGCTGGCCTCACCATGAGATCCCCAAGTCACCAGTCAGAAAAGGAGCAGACGGGCTCCAGAGGCCTCAGTCTCTGGGTAGAGAAGATGGGGGCCCGGAGGTGGGCTTCCAGTTCCATTTCAGTAATGGCACCAACTATCAAAGACAAAACCCAAACAAGTAAGGGGGCCACCTGGTGGCGGAGCAGTTAAGTTTGCACTCTCCCTTTCAGGGGCACTGATTCGCCCTGGTGCGGACCTACGTACTGCTCATCAAGCCATGGGGTGGCAGGCTTCCCACATATAATAATGGAGGTTAAGATGGGCACAGAGTTTAGGTTAGGGCCAGTCTTCCTCAGCAAAAAGAGGAGGATTGGTGGTGGATGTTAGCTCAGGGATAATCTTTCTCAAAAAACAAAAAAAAAACCCACCAAACAAGTAAGGAAATTGATTTTACTCAAATTATTGCAGGATGGAGAAGGGCTCAGATCCAAAGGCAGGTGGTTCTGCCTTAGACTTTTATGGAGAGGAGTTAGACAAGTTATAGGTGGAGTGGTTTACAGTTAGGATTGCTTTTGTAACCAGGGAAAGTCTCAAGCAGTCAGCTGAATAGGAAATGTTTATCTTTGTGTCTAGCTAGTTTGGGCAGGCTTCTCGTCTCAGTTAATCATTCATGAGACAAAGGACTGGAAATTAGAGACCCTGCGTCTGGCCTTGTTGGCAGGTTCAGGCACAAATGGAAAGGTGTGTATTTAACCTTCTCCCAGGTAAATAAGGGGGTCATCTGTGAGTCTTATCATGAGAAAGAGTGGACAGTGACTCTTATCCAAGACATATGGGAAAAGGTGGTTTGTTGTGGTAAGCTATTTCCAACACAATAGGGTGGGGAGATTTGAGGGGGAAGGTTGAGGGATTTCTTTTTTTTTTTTTAAAGATTGGCACCTGAGCTAACATCTGTTGCCAATCTTATTATTTTTTTCTTCTTCTTCTCCCTGAAGTCCCCCAGTACATAGCTGTATATTGTAGTTGTGGGTCCTTCTGGTTGTGCTATGTGGGCCCCCACTTCAGCACGGCCTGATGAGTGGTGCCATGTTCGCCCCGAGGAACCGAACCAGCAAAACCCTGGGTCACCGAAGCGGAGCGTGCAAACTTAACCACTCGGCCATGGGGCCAGCCCCCCGAGGGATTTCTTAATTATTACTGTTTTCCTGGAGCACAGGGGTTAGGTAAAGTTCAACACTGTCAGTTTCAAGGTTAATTTTTTTTTTCCATTATGATCCAGTTGTTTTGCTAACATTTGTTGAAAAGACTTTCCTTTCCCCGTTGAATTGGTTGCTGCCAATGCTATATTTCTAAAATTAAAACTTTAATTACTCAGTTGGGTTAGCCGCATTTCAAGTATTTAAGAGCGACAGGTGACTCATGGCTGCCATATTGGATAGCACAGATATAGAACATTTTCATCACAGAAAATTCTGTTGAACAATACTGCCGTACGCCTTACAGCACAGTGTCTAATAAATATTTCACATTTTTTGAAAAGCAGTCTAAAATAACACTTAAAGGCATATATGAGAAAATTAAAACTAAATAAGCACAATTCATTTTGAGGACTTTATACTGGGACAATGTTGATAAATACAAATATAAAACACTTTTGTAAAGCATAGACTAGACTAGAGTAATTCAAGGGATGTTTGGGCATGTATGACGATGAGCTGTTAAGATCCTATGCAGTACAAGGTCTCTTTGTTGAAACGTGTTTATTTAAAATCCTCTTTAATAGCTACAGTTCCAGAATCTTCAGCTGATTTTGGGATGGTAGTGAAAGGAGCTATATTGGACTAGTATTAAACATATTATGAGATTAATGAAAATACTTTAGCACCATTTTCCAAACATGAAATACTGACTTTGTGAGACCACCAAAACATCTATTTATAATCCTGATTTGTACATTTGAGACAACCCACGCATACCGCTTTCTGAGACTACAATTTAATGGCCCTGCAGATATTGCTGAATGCTTAAAATATTATCATATCCCTCAGAATTTTCCCAGAGAGGCAAGTTTAAAATCTGTAAGCTCTAAAATCCAAAACACTGACAACACCAAACCCTACAGAAGATGCGAAACAATAGGAACGCTCATTAATTGCTGGTGAGAATGCAAAACAGTACAGCCACCACTTTGGAAAACATTTTGGCAATTCCTTACAAAGCTAAACATAGTCTTACCATAGAATCCAGCAGTCAGACTCCCTAGTATTTATCAAATGAGTTGAAAACTTACTTCCACACAAAAATCAGCATGTGAGTGTTTACAGCAGCTTTATTCATAATTGCAAAAATTCAAAGCAAACAAAATATCATTCAGTGGGAGAATGGATGAATAAACTGTAGTATAGCCATACAATGGAATATTATTCAATGACGAAAAGAAATGAGCTATTGAGCCATGAAAAGACATGGAAGAACCTGAAATGAATATTGCTAAGTGAAAGAAGGTATCTTAAAAGGCTCACACTGTACGATTCCAACTATATGACATTCTGGAAAACATAAAACTACATAGACTGTAACATCAGTGGTTCCCAGGCGTTGGAAGGGGGGATGATGAGGAAGCAGAAACAGAACACAGAGGCTTTTTAGAGCAGTGAAACTATCTGTATGTTACTGTAATGATGGACGCATGACATTATGCATTTTTCAAAACTCATAGAACCATATAATATAGTGAGCCTTAATATAAACTATGCACTTTAATAATAATGTATAAGTTCATCACTTGTAACAAATGCATACTCTAAGGCAAGATGTTAATAGGGGAAACTGAGGGGGTGGAGTATATGGGAGCTCCTGGTAACTTCCAGCTGGATTTCCCAGTAAACCTAAAACTGAGCTTAAAGATAAAATCTATTAAAACAAAACAAAACTTAAAGGGAAGTCTGCAGAAACCTGCAGGGTTTTAGAATTTTTCTTACAGTCTCATGATTTCTAATGAGCGAGTGCTTCATTTTTCATAAAAAGCTAAAACTTACTGAACGTTTATATTATAGGTACTGCGTAAGTACTTTATTCTACTAATCAAATATTTATTCAGAGCATCCTATATATCCTATGCGATTTATCTCATTTAGTCTTCACACAACGTTATGAAATACTGTTATTCACATTTCAAAAAACAGGAGACCGTTCTGAAAGAGAAATCGAACAATTAATAAATACTAGAACGGGCGGCTACTCCGGATTCCAAATCCAGAGTTCTAAACCATAAAACCAAATCGAACCAAACTAGCGATTTCTAATTCCATCGGCGGAAACAATGAACGGCCGATAAATCTCGCGATATTATTGAAACTACTACTCCCGACATGCAATGTGGCTTCGGTCCCTCAACCTACGCCGGTGAGTCTGGAGGGCCCCGGCATGCCTCGAGGTGGTAAAGGCAACCTGGGAGCCGTAGTTCTCCTGGACGCCTACCAGCGTTGCCAGCGCGGCGGTGGCGGCTCTGTGGGTTCTACCTGCAGGTCTTGCGAGGGCGAGTGGAGGCGGAGAAAGGGCGCAGAACTGGAACAGGGTGAGTCAGGCACGGTCTACGTGGTAAGGGAGGCGGTACCGAGGTATAGGGCTGACTTAAATAAATGGACCTGTGCTGCCGTCTCTCCGGAGATACTGCGGTCGTAGCGCCAGCGAGAGCAGGGTGAGGAGGAGCCCGAGCCTGATCCTTGCACCCGTTCTCGCCGTCGGCACCCCGCCGCCATCTCCACCATGCAGTCCCGGGAAGAAGCTCCGCGTTCTCGCCGCCTCGCTAGTCCCCGCGGTGGGAAGCGGCCCAAGAGGATTCACAAACCCTCGGTTTCGGCTTTTTTCACGGGCCCGGAGGAGCTGAAGGACGCGGCCCATTCTGCAGCCCTGCTGGCACAGCTCAAGTCCTTCTACGACGCGCGGCTGCTGTGTGATGTGACCATCGAGGTGGTGACACCTGGCAGCGGGCCTGGCACGGGACGCCTCTTCCCCTGCAACCGCAACGTGCTGGCTGCCGCGTGTCCCTACTTCAAGAGCATGTTCACCGGCGGCATGTACGAGAGCCACCAGACGAACGTGACCATGCACGATGTGGATGCCGAGTCCTTCGAGGTCTTGGTCGACTACTGCTACACAGGTCGCGTGTCCCTGAGTGAAGCCAACGTGGAGCGCCTTTACGCGGCCTCCGACATGCTACAGCTGGAATATGTGCGGGAAGCCTGTGCCTCCTTCCTAGCCCGCCGCCTAGATCTGGCCAACTGCACCGCCATCTTTAAGTTTGCTGATGCTTTTGGGCATCGCAAGCTGCGGTCACAGGCCCAGTCCTTTATTGCTCACAACTTCAAGCAGCTCAGCCAGATGGGTTCGATTCGGGAGGAGAGTCTGGCAGATCTGACCTTGGCCCAGCTGTTGACTGTCCTGCGCCTGGATTGTCTAAACATAGAGCACGAGCAGACTGTGTGTCACGTAGCGATACAGTGGTTGGAGGCGGCTCCCAAGGAGCGCGGGCCGAGCGCTGCAGAAGTGTTCAAGTGTGTCCGCTGGACACACTTCACTGATGAAGATCAAGATTACCTGGAAGGGCTGTTGACCAAGCCCATTGTGAAGAAGTACTGTCTGGACCTTATTGAAGCGGCCCTGCAGATGCGATACGGTGACATGTTGTACAAGTCTCTGGTGCCAAAGCCAGAGAGCAGCAGCGGCTCTGTTGTGTCCACAGCAGAAAATCCACCCCAGAGGCTGGGCGTGTGTGCCAAGGAGATGGTGATCTTCTTTGGACATCCCCGAGATCCCTTTCTGTGCTGTGACCCGTACACGGGAGATATTTACAAAGTGCCATCTCCTTTGACCTGCCTTGCTCACACTAGAACTGTCACCACCTTAGCTGTCTGTGTCTCTCCAGACCATGACATCTATCTAGCTGCCCAGCCCAGGAAGGACCTCTGGGTGTATAAGCCAGCCCAGAATAGTTGGCAGCAACTTGCGGACCGCTTGCTCTGCCGTGAGGGCATGGATGTGGCATACCTCAATGGCTACATTTACATTTTGGGTGGGCGAGACCCTATTACTGGAGTTAAGCTGAAGGAAGTGGAATGCTACAGCGTTCAGAGGAACCAGTGGGCACTGGTGGCTCCACTACCCCATTCTTTTATATCCTTTGACCTGATGGTAATTCAGAACTATCTTTATGCTCTCAACAGTAAGCGCATGTTCTGCTATGATCCTAGCCATAATATGTGGCTGAAGTGTGTTTCTCTTAAGCGCAATGACTTTCAGGAAGCCTGTGTCTTCAATGATGAGATCTATTGTATCTGTGACATCCCGGTCATGAAGGTCTATAACCCAGCCAGGGGAGAATGGAGGCAGATTAATAACATTCCCTTGGTGTCAGAGACCAACAACTACCGAATTATCAATCACGGCCAAAAATTGTTGCTGATCACCTCGCGCACCCCACAGTGGAAGAAGAACCGGGTGACTGTGTATGAATATGACAGTAGGGGAGACCAGTGGATTAATATAGGTACCACATTAGGCCTCTTCCAGTTTGATTCTAACTTTTTCTGCCTCTCAGCTCGTGTTTATCCTTCCTGCCTTGAATCTGGTCAGAGTTTCCTCACTGAGGAGGAGGACGTGCCGAGTGAGTCTAGCACTGAATGGGATTTAGGTGGATTCAGTGAGCTGGACTCCGAGTCGGGAAGTTCAAGTTCTTTATCTGATGATGATTTGTGGGTACAGGTAGCACCTCAGTGAAATGCATAAGATCAGCAGTGTTTGTTGGAGATAAGCTGAAACACTAGATGTTTTTACTGCTTTGGAAAATATGTTAAAGAGATACTTTTTCCCTTGGCTGGGAAAAAAAGTTGATTTCAGGTTTGGTTTAGAAAGGGTGTTGTTTGAAATGCTGATGTAATTTAGTGTTACAGAATTTAAACACTCAAAGAAATCAACCTATTTAATAATTTACTGTTCTAAAAGTCTAGTATTGAGTTGATTGTTTAGTATGTTTTGTTTGATTACACTAATTTAGTCTTCTCTTATTAAATCTGCCATTCAGTTGAGTGCCACAAGTATTGTAGCTTGAATTTTAATTTTTATAATAGAAAACCAATTGGACAGGAATTACTAGATAGGGTTTTGAAAGAATCTGTTTTCCTTCAGAACAGTGTAGTAGAGTTCCAAAACTTTTAACTAGTGGGTTTTTACAAATTGTGTTCTAACATAAATATAGTTTGGTAAGTTTTAGTTTAGTTTCCTCCCCTTTTATGAAGAAAAAAAGTGCATACTGAATGGTGATTTTATTTTTAGTGATATACAGAATGGCTCTAATCTCACTGAAAGTAGAAAAAACAAAACAAAAACAGGAGCCTACTGTTTTAAAAGAACTTTCAGTTTTAAATTTGTAATATAAAATGCGTATTTACAAATAGTGACCAATTTTCCGTTTAAAAAAGTCCATTCTGGTAGTATCACCAATCTTCTAAAAACCTTAAAAAAACGAACAAACTGTAACTCGCTTTGTAAGTTCATGTTTTTGATCTGTACTTGATATATACGTTATTGAATCAGAGGAATAATCCTTTTTTCCACTGGACATGATTGTGTAAATTTTTATCCATTGTCTTAAAAAGTTTATGTGATTCTTAAAATATTTTGGCTGTACAGTTTTGGTGTTCATCTTAGAAGATTCATCACCAAGATATGATTCTTTACTGTCTTGTGAGGTAATATTGATTTTGAAAATATGTATAAGCTAAGAACAGTATTTTATTGAAATCAGTAGTTATTGTGTCTATCAACTATAAAATCAAGTGCCAGCAAAGAACTTTAAAACTTTAAATTGTGTATAGAACTGTTTTGTGTAGCACTGAAATATTCTGTCAGTTTTGTAAGTCACTAAATGTTATCAGCTTAAAGGTATTTTTGTATTAAAAGTTTACAGTTAAATAACATAGGATGATGATGGCATTTGGGGCCAGTAGTGAAAGTCTATTTCGTCTAAAATATTTCCCTAAGCGGTACCTATGGCTATTTTATTATGGTATTTGTATCTGTTCTGTGTTTCTGTGTGAACCATGCTCCAGTCTTTGTTTCTGTCACAGTATGTAAGGGAAAGTCCAGAAATAGAGACTAAATCACACAAAACTGACATTGTTAAATACAAGAAAATATAGCTGCTTACCTCTTTGAGGGTTTACTAGATAGAGTGGTCATGATACATGTACATGATAAATGACCAGATGCTTATGGTGTATTTTCCTATACACACTTAGAATGATCTTCCTGAATCTTCATTCAGTGATCTGCTAATTCCTCTTCTGTGTTTATTCTCTAGTGACAGAATGCTAACCTCTCTCACACCCTGGCAGAGTACAGACGAGTGTGCTCTCAGGTGGGGAGCTGAATTTTTGAATGAAATACCACAGGATGAAAATGGAGACAGGGAGACACAAAAGGTAAAAGATAAAAAAGGTCGTCTTAGCCATTTTGGTTGGCCATTTGAAGATTCTACAAAACATTCCTGTTTAATGTTTTTAGTGAAAGAAGATGCTTATCCTAGAAGTACGTGTTTCCTCAAAAGGGCTGACATGCTTTTAGTGGCCTAAAGCTAAATTTTGTTCCATTTGACATCAGGGTTGTGATAAGCACTGTACTTAACACAAAGCTGTTTCTCAATAGTGTTCTTCTGGGACCAACGTTTTCTTCATCACTAACTTTTTGTGGGTAGCTTTTTGTTTTGTCAGGTTGAAGTAGGACAGTGCTGATCTTAACCAGATTATCCATCTGCAGAATTGAGGTATGCAACAAATTTATAAAAGACGAACTCTCCAATGGTCATTTTCAACCTTCGGGTTAAAGCCTAAGCTAAATAGTAGTAATATCTTGGTTTAAAGAAGTTTTCTTGGAAAGAATTTTGGTTTTGTGATATATTTGTGAATTAGAGAATAGATGTTAATCATTATTTTATAGATAAGTGATTTGTATGTGATTAGTTACAAATAAAACTGGTACTAGAACCCAGACTTGCTGACTTTTTAATTCAGTGTTTCTGCTATATGTATAAAACTCTTGCTGGTGCAGTGAATGACACTGCTAGCGTTGTTGAAATCCCTTCTCGACAGGGAAGCACCCTTGTCACAATTTTCCAGTTAATCAGCACATCTTTTAGCTCAACAATGATTCCAGGACTATTTGTAAGATTTATAATGACCTTAATTATCTTTTGTATCTGTTCCTATAGACTGAAAGCTCAAAGAACCCTAATTTTTGCAAGTTCTTTTACATTCAAATGATAAGTGGTATTAGGGTTTCCAAAAGGATAAAGTAAAAAATTAATTTACCAATTGGCTTGTCTAAATATGGATTAATTATTGAAATTAAGGTATAATAGGTCTTTTCATTGTTTTTAGTTGAGATGGAATTTAAAAAATTTTGTACCTGATCTTGTAGAGAGTCCGGGGAACGCTTTTGATCCATTCACAAGAAAAAGGCAAATATTCATAATTTTATAATTTCAGGGATGTTATGACCTTTCTGAAGCTATCAGACCCAAGGAAAGAGCACCTGGGACAGTCTGTCTTTCCTGTACCTGCTTACAAATTTCAACACACTTTTCATCAGTCTAACTTTAAAGGAACATTCATTATAGCAGATATGATAAAGTGGGGAAGTATTAGGAGGCAAAATTATTCATAGAAAATGTGACTGTCAGAAACCCGAGAGAATTAATGTTATTTTTAGAACCAATGAGAGGGTTCAATATATACAAACCAATTTTTTTAATATAATTAAAAACAGAAGATACTGTTTGCAGAAGCTCCCAAACATCAGAGTACCGTGGAGGCAATCGGTTTTGTGCAGAATAGGGAGAAAGACCCTGTCCTTAACCCTGAGCAGTTTGTCACCCGGGTCTGTTTCATCAGACTTCCATTCTTCACATCATTAACCTTGAGGGCTCAGCGTGGCCCAAGGCACAGGGAGAGTAGGGAACAGATAGCATTGCATAACATTTCATCTATATCTAGGACATTTTCTCCTAAAACAACCTTGTCTGGGAAGTCATCTCTAATGGAGTCAGCCTTTTACATTCTCACCTCCAAAGCTAAAATGCTGCTTAAAACCACCATATCGCAATCAGAAATATTCTTCTGGGGCAAACCATTTGTCAATTCTGGGAAAACTAGCTAAAAAGGACTTTATGTAAATGTCAGGTAAAGTATTCTTCCACAACAGGTATGTTTGTGCCTTAAAGAGGAGAGCCAGGACTCTGAGTTGTAAGCAATATTACCTTAATTTAGATCATCTTAAGAAAATAAAATAGAATTTTTTTGTAGCTGAAAAGTCCAGCAGTGGCATTCACTTCAGGCGCAGCCTGAGCCAGAGTTTTAGTGTCTTCAGATCTTTCTTTGTATGGAGAAGATACCGGGTAATGTTTTCTCTCACTTTGTGCATTGCTTAGAATATAGGTGTGGTTGTATGTAACAGAGACCCAAGAGTTGTGTAAATAAGAAGTTTCTCATATAAAAGTCCAATCTGTTAGGTTGCCCCTTATCTAGAAAGTGGAGTGAGACCCAGCCTTTTCTGTTTTCCTGTTCTGCTACCCTTAGGGTGTTGTTATGCTCCAAGCTGCTTCACCCTCTTGTCCATATGCCAGGAAAGGAGGAAGGGGGAGGGGAGGGGATGACCCTTCCTTGTAAGGAAAGTTGTGCACATCACTTGCAGTCCTATGACATTGACTAGATCTTAACTACATGACCATACCTATACCTAGCTGCAAGGATAAGGAAAGGTAGTCTTTATTCTGAGTCGACATGTATCTAGTTAAAATTCAGAGGTTCTTGTAGAATGGGGGAGAAAGGCTATTAGGTTAGATAGTGATCCCTGACACATCTCAGGCCAGATTTTATCACATAGGAGCCAAAATGATAACAATGGGGAGGGGGGCGGGGGGGGGGGGGGGGGTCTCAAGTGTTACTGCAGTCGACACCACATGGGCTAGGCCTCCCATCCCAGAGAGGCTTGCTACCTTCCTGAGCTCTTGCTGCTGCTCTGTACAGAAAAGGCAAAGGCACTTCATCTTGTTTTGATTAAAGCTTCATAGACTGAGTGTGTAGTGGCTATCCTGGATCATGAGCCAAAGTTTAGTCTTGACATTATATTACGGAACATTCCAACTTCCTAATAAGAAAGAAAAAACCACTGAAAATGGCTCTCTATAATCAATGGCAGTATTAACTATCTTAAACAACAAATGTTGCTTCTCTTAAAAAAATGAGATACCAGAATTATCTGATAAACTGGATATTTCTTAGAGCAAACTAGGCTATTTAGCAACATTCTAGCATTTTCTGTGCCTGGATCATCTTTGCAGTGCTGTGTGAATGTAATCTACTCCTCTCCCCCTCTGTTGAAACCCAGAGTATTAGCTACAATAGTCTATTTGAAATTTAGTTTCTTGCTGAATGCTTGTTCTGACTTCAGGTTAATCATAGTTTATTCAGTGTACACATAGAGTGTCACTTTTTGTGTTTGTGAAAACTACAAAACAGCTGCCAGAGAACATTTTGAATAATTGCTTCTATCAAGTATGTGAAATAACTTTTATCATTATAATTTTCATTACAAATACCAGTGATCATTTAAAAACACAAACAACACTTATTTTCATATAGAACCCTAACCTCTGCCAGCAAATGAAAAGTAATACTTTAGTTAGTGGTTTCTATTCCCGCCTTAATAAAGACTGTAAGACTCCATTCTCTATTTTACTTCTACTAAATCTCGTATAAGCTTAAAGACAAGGTTTTTGATATAGGCTGTGACTGTGACCTTCTCCATATTCTGTACTAGATACTGCTTGTTCAGTCTCAAGGTCCCATTACTTTCTTTCCTTTCTTTACTTTCACGGTCTTCTCACGTGCTGGAATTATTCAGTTTATTTGTCTGTTTACTCTTTATTCTATATCTTCTGCACTAGAATATGTACTCCATCATGGAAGGACCATGTCTATCTTTTCTACAGCTCCTAACATAGGACCAGGCACAGCATTGGTGTTCAATGAATATTTGTTGAACAAGGAAATAAATGGATTTGGTGCTTGTTTGCATTTACATGAGAAACATTTGCATTTATAGCTCTCATCTTTTTGTCAATTTTCCAGCTTTGAGGGGAGAGCTATTATTAAACTCTTTTGTCTGGTTGTCATAGCAACCCACTGGCCTCCCGAGCTACAGGTTATTTCTAATGGGCATATTCTGCCAGACAACCATGCACACAGTGTTTTCAATTATGGAATAATGATGCTATTATAAATCACATTTCTCACATGATGTATTTATCTTTTATTAAGATGGTGGAGAACTAGAAAGGAAATAAATCTGTTCAAACCAATAAAAGCTAGGGGAAATGAAGCAATATGACGCACATCTCTATTCCCAACTCTCATATTTCCTCCAAGTTCTCCACCTTTCCACAAGCATCTGTGAATTCAATTAGGTTTTTTGTCCAAGTTGTTAAGGAAGTTTTGAAAGGTAGTTGGTACAAAACAAACTCTAAAGAGCTCTGTTACAGCTTAAATAATTTCTCCTCCTTGCTTGTTTCCTAAACTTCATGTTAAATTAGCAAATAATAATAGTTTTATAAAAATTGAGATTTGCGCTGAAAAGATCCAAAATCATGTACTTCCAACCCTACTTCCTTCTGCTTACATTTTAGTGGCAGGAACTGAGAAGGGTTGTAAACTGAGTTAGTCAACATAGAAAATTCATTATTATCAGTTCAACAAAACAGGGTTTATCTGGGCCATTCAACCAGGCATGAGTATTGTTTTTAAAGGCAGAGTCTGTTTTCTAATGGTGGATACTTGTATGTTATGCTGCATTTTCTCTTCTGTAAGTTTTGGTCACATGTTCTAGGGAGAGTCAGGCAGCACCCAGTTGTAAGGTAAATCTCACAATAAATACTTGACCCTTTCTCTGTGCAGTTCTGAATGCTTTTCTCATACATAGGCTTGTAATACTCATCAGTAAACAGCCCCATAACCTTATCTGAAAGAAGTTATATTGTAATTAGCTTACCTCCTGGGCTTTGACATTTTAAAAGCAGTAGTTGTTTCAATACATTCAATAATCTTCAATAAATAATATACAATGGGGACACTGTCAAGAGGACAGAAAAAGATAAAGAGGGACGGTATAGCATGTAGTGTTAAGGTCGCAGATTTTGGTACCAGAACCCCTGGGGTGTTTTGATTTACGTGTTTGGTAACAACTTCATGTAAGTCTTCTAGAAATTTCCATGCATTTTCAGTCTTTTAAGTAAGCACTGAACATTACACAACATTAAGTCAGATGTCAAACCTTTGAGATAGCTAAACCTTGATAGCTGCCTTTTGTTAAAAGTTGAAAATGGCCGAAAGGAAGGGAAGGTCTTGCCAGGGGGAGAATCAGATGTCCAGCCACACGAGTCTTGCATCAGTCACTTGACGGAGTCACAATATCCCAAGTCTAATTCTCTTCTTTAGAAGTTTGTGTATTCAGTTATTACTACACCTTGATATGGCTGACTTTGGGTCCTGAATTAGATTAACCAAACCATCAAGAATCAAATATACAAAAGCCATAATATTGATATATTGGCTTATAATTAGAAAATATAACTTTTGCAATCAGGAGGGAATCCCGAAATCTCAGTTTCTCCGTGGGAAGTGAAGAGTTTGGACCATACATCTAGTGCTCCAAGTTTTAAGGCCGCCACCAAGGGCCTGGCTCCCAAATCCCATAGGTTAGGTAGCCAACAAGGCTTGTCATCTGCAAGTCCCCCAAGACAATATTAAACAAAGAAACAATTTCGAATGGGCATGCAAGCACTTCCTTTGGCTATTCCCCCCTGGGCGCAGCACAGAGGGAACAGGCAAAAACACACGTCCAGTTTCTACCTGAAAGGAATTTTACTGCATACTTTCCCAGCTGCTGCTCAAAGATCCAGCTTCTAGTCAGCCTGTATCTGGGTGCTGACTGGGGTTCTAGGAGCCTGAAGGAGCCATTGGGCACTTCCCTTGCATTCTCCCTCAAGCTCGCTCCAACAGTAAAACCAAGTCTCCAGTTTCTCCCTGGAAGGAACTTGTCTACACATCCAGCACCCCACCTTTTATGGCTGACACCTGAAGGATAGGCTCCTAAATCACCTAACTCAGAGCTGACAGGCCTCAGCATTCCCAAGCCTCTTGGGGCTGCACTAAACTAAGATGCAGTTTTATACAGAAGTGTGAGCCCTTCCCATGGCTATCCTCCTGGACTCAACGCAGAACGAACAGGCAAAAATGCAAGGATTTCAGTTTCTCCCTGGAAGAGCTTTTGACTGCATACTTTTCCAGCTGCTGCCCAAGGGTTGGGTTTCTAATTAGCCTGCACCTGGGAGCTGACAAGGCACATAATTATTCATCATCTGAAGGCCTGAATGGGCGTGTGGGAACTTCCTATGCCTTTTTCCCCCAGCTCAACCCAGCTGTAAAAACCAAGTCTCCAGCTTCACCATGAAAAGGGTTTGTCCACATGTCTAGCACAGCTGCAAGCTGAGGGACTGGCTCCTAAATCATCTAGCTCTTGGAGCTGATGGAGCTCAGCATTCGTGGGTCCCCTGGGACCACAGAGAAAAAAGAGGCAGTTTTATGTGGGTGTACAAGCACTCCCAGTGGCTGTTCCTTCTGGATCAGCAGAGTGAGTAGGCTAAAATATCCAGCTCCCAGTTTCTCCTTATAGGAGCTAGCCTGCATATCTAATGTCCTGACTGTCTCAGTTGCTGCCCGAAGGTTGGGCTTCAATTAGCCTGCCCTGGGGAGCTGAAGGGGCAAGCAATTAGTAGTCCTCTGGGAGACTGAAATGGTTGTGTGGGCATTTTCCATGCCTTTGGGACTTTAATGGGTCTTGGCAAACCCTAATCTCCTAGGAACCATCAAGAACAAAGAGTGATTTGGACAAGCTCACGATTTGAGAGGCAACCAGGAACTTAGGTCACGCTGATTGGTGAGCTTCATCTCCTACATAAGGCCACTCCTTCATGACTGGGAGAGTTGGCTATTTTATCTGATGCACAGAAACCAATACAGAGAGTCAAGAAAAATGAAGAAACATAGGAATGTGTTCCAAGTGAAAGAACAAGATAAGACCCCAGAAAAAAACGTTAATGAAATAGAGATAAGTGATTTACCTGATAAACTGTTCAAAATAATGGTCATAAAGATGCTCACCAAGGTCAGGAGAACAGTGCAGGAACAAAGTGAGAATTGGAACAGAGAGATTGAAAATATGAGTACAAACAAATCATAGAACTAAGGAATAAAGTAACTGAACTGAAAAATTCAATAGAGGTGTTTAACAGTAGACTAGATGAAACAGAAGAAAGGATCAGCAAATTTCCTTATATGGCAGTGGAAATCATCTAATCAGAGGAGCAAAAAGAATGAAAAAGATTTAAGATAGCTTAGGGCACTTATGAGACACCAAGCAGAGGACGAGTATATGAATTATGGGTGTCCCGGAAGGAGAAAGGGGGGTGGGGGTGGGGTCAGAAAACTTCTTCAACAAAATAATGGCTGAAAACTTCCTAAACCTGAGAAAAGAAATAGAAATCCAGATCCAGGAAGTCCACATAATATCATTAAGATGAATTCCAAGAGACCTACAGTGAGACTCGTTATAATTAAATTGTCAAAAGTTAAAGGCAAAGGGAATCTTGAAAGCAGCAAGAGAAAAACAACTTGTTACATTTAAGGGAACTCCTATAATACTATCACTGGATTTTTCGGCAGAAACCTTCCAGGCCAGAAGTGAATGGGAGATATATTCAGTGTCAAAGGAAAAAACTGCCAACCAAGAATCCTTTACCTGGCAAAGTTGTACTTCAGAATTGAGGGAGAGAGAAAGATTTTCCCAAACAAAACTAAAGGAGCTCTCATCATCAGTAGACCAGCTTTACAAGAAATGCTAATGGGAGTTCTTCAAGTTTAAATGTAAGGAGACTAATTAGTAACATGAAAACATATGAAAGTGTAAAACTAACTGGTAAAGGTAAAGAAATAGTTAAATTAAGAATACTCTAATATTTTAATGGTGGTGTATGTATACTTATAACTGTAGTATAAAGATTGAAAGAAATATATTAAAGATATCCATAGCTACAGTAATTTGTTAATGGATATATAATATAAAGAGATGTATATTGTGACATCAAAACATAAAATGTGGGGGAGGAGAGTAAAAGTATAGAGTTTTGGTAAGCAATGAAAGTAAATGTCTTAGCTTAAAATAGACTGTTATAACTATAAGATTTTTAATGTAAGCCTCATGATAACTACAAAACAAAAACATAGTAGATACATGAAATATAAAGGAACCAAAAATGAAAAGCATAAAATCACAAAGGAAGACAGGAAGAGAAGAAGGAACAAAAAATTGAAAAGACACCTAGAAAACAATTAAGAAAATGGCAGTGATAAGCCCTTACATATCACTAATCGCTTGAAATATAAATGGATTATGTTATCCAGTTGAAAGACACAAAGTACTGAATGAATAAAAAAAACAAGACCCGCTTATATGCTGCCTACAAGAGACTCACTTCAGCTTTAAGAACACAAATAGACTGACAGTGACGGGATGGGAAAAATCTTCCATGCAAATGGAAACCAAAGGAGAGCAGGAGTAGTTATATCAGGCAAAAAAGACTTTAAGTCAAAAACTGCAAGAAAAGATGAAGCCTGCCATTAATAATGATAAAGGGGTCAGTTCATCAAGAGGATATAACAATTGTAAATATTTATTCACCAACATTAGAACACCTAGTTATATAAAGTAAATATTAACATATTTGTGGTGATAAATAGCAGTACACATAGTAGTGGACTTCAATATTCCACTTTCAACAATGGATAGATTATCCAAGCAGGAAATGAGTATGGAAAGATTGTACTTGAACTACATGTTAGACATATACAGAACATTCCATCCAATAGTAGCAGAATACACATATTCTCAAGAGCACATGGAATATTCTCCAGGATAGAGTGTATGTTGGGCCACAAAACAATGATTTTTTGAATTTGACACCAAAATCCAGGGCAACAAAAGCAAAGAAAAAACACGTGAGACAACATCAAACTAAAAAGCTTCTGGGGACTGGCCCAGTGGCATAGTGGTTAAGTTTACATGCTCCACTTTGGTGGCCCAGGGTTTGCAGGTTTGGATCCCAGGTGCAGACCTATGCACCACTCAATAAGCCATGCTGTGGTGGCGTCCCACATACAAAATAGAGAAAGATTGACACAGATGTTAGCTCAGGGACAATCGTCCTCAAGCAAAAAGAGGAAGATTGGCAATAGATGTTAGCTCAGGGCCAATCTTCCTCACAAAAAAATAAATAAAAATCTTTTGCACAGCAAAGGAAACAACAAAATGAAAAGCCAACCCATGGAATTAGAGAAAAACCATATATTTGATAAGGTGTTAATATCTAAAATATATAAGGAACACATACAACTCAATAGCAAAACAAAACAAAATACTAATAAACCCAACTTAAAAATGAGCAAAGGACCCGAATAGACATTTTTCCAAAGAAGACATACGAATGGCCAATAGGTATATGAGAAAGTGCTCAACATCACTTATCATCAGGGAAATGCAAAACAAAACCACAATGAGATACCACTTCACACTTGTCAGGATGGCTAGTATCAAAAATGAGATAACGAGTGTTGGAGAGGGTATGGAGAAAAGGGAACCCCTGAGCACTGTTGGTGGGAATGTAAATTGATGCAGCCATTATGGAAAAAAGTATGGAGTTTCCTCAAGAAATTAAAAATAGAACTACCATATGATCCAGCAGTCCCACTTTTGGGTATATATCTAAAGGTATATATCCAATATATCTCTTTGAGATATCTGTACTCTTATGTTCAATGCAGCATTATTCACAATAGCAAGATATGGAAACAATCTGTCTATTGATGGATGAATGGATAAAGCAAACATGGTATATATATGCAATGGACTATTACTCAGCCTTTAAAAAGAAGGAAATCCTGCCATTTGCAAAGTGAAATAAGCCAGACAGAGAAAGACAAATACTGCATGGTATCACTTATATGTGGAATCTTTAAAAAAGGGTTGTACTCATAGAACCAGAGAGTAGAATGGTGGTTGCTGGAGGGTGGTAGGAGGGGTGTTGGTCAAAGGGTACAAACTTTCAGTTATAAGATGAACAAGTTCTGAGTATCCGATGTAAAGTATGGTGACTATAGCTAATCATACTGTATTGCATGCTTGAAATTTGGTAGAAGAATAGGTCTTAAGTGGTCTCACCAAAATAAGTACATAAATAACTGTGATGTGATGGATGTGATAATTAATTTGATGGTGGGAATCCTTTCATGATATATTGTATATTAAATCATCACATTGTATGCTTTAAATATATTACTTTTTGGCAATTATACCTCAATAAAGCTGGGGTAAAAAATAAATTATACCTCAATAAAGCTGGGGTAAAAAAGAAAATATAACTTTCAAACAGATTAAATAGATACTGTGTTCAGCACATATTCGTGTTGTTCACTTTTCATAAGAGACATGATCTCACACTTCCTGATTTCAAAACTTATTACAAATAGTGAGTTTTGCTGCTTTCTTTTCAATTTGATCCCTTTTATTTCTTTTTCTTGCCTAATTGCTCTGTCTAGGAATTCCAATATTATGTTGAATAAAAGTGGTGAGGTGGGCATCCTTGTCTTGTTTCTGATCTTAGAGGAAAAGCTTTACAAAGATTTTCACCATATGATGTTAGCTGTGGGTTTGTCATATATGGCCTTTATCATGTTGAGATACATTCCCTCTATACCCACTTTATTGAAAGTCTTTATAAATGGATGTTGAATTTTGTCAAATGCCTTTTCTGTATCTATAGAGATGATCCTATGATTTTTATCCTTCATTTGTTAATATGGTGTATCACATTAATTGCTTTACAGTCAAAACTTATTACAAAACTACAGTAATAAAGACAATATGGTACTGGCATAAGAAGAGACATATAGACCAATGGGATAGAATTCAGAGCCCAGAAATAAACCTAGAGGTTTATGGCCAATTGATTTTGACAAGAGTACCAGTCTATTCAATCGGAAAGTAATAGTCTCTTCAATAGATAGCGCTGGAACAACTGGATTTCCACGTGCGAAGGAATGAAGTTGGACTCTAAATTTGTTTTTTACAACAAAGGAAGCTCAAGTGTTTATTTTCCTATAGTTAGATTTTGATAGAATGTCAGAAGTAACATTTTTAAAAATTGTACAGGACAACCAGCTAATCATGTTTTCAAAAAAGCTGGATCTCTGTATTCTTTTTTTTATTGAGGTCATAGTAGTTTATAACAGTGTCTAATTTCAGTTGTACATTATTATTTGTCCATCACCATATATATGTGCCCTTTTACCCCTTAGGCTCACTCCCTAACCCCTTCCCCTCCGCTAACCACGAATCTGTTCTCTTTGTCCATGTGTTTATCTTCCACATATGAGTGAAATCACATGGTGTTTGTCTCTGTCTGGCTTATTTCACTTAACATCATACCCTCAAGGTCCATCCATGTTGTTGCAAATAGGAAGATTTTGTCTTTTTTATGGCTGAGTAGTATTCTGTTGTATATATATATCACATATTCTTTATCCATTCATCAATTGATGGGCACTTGGGTTGCTTCCACATCTTAGTTATTGTGACTAATGCTGCAATGAACATAAGGGTGCATAAGTCTCTTTGAGTTGTTGGTTTCAATTTCTTTGGATAAATACCCAGTAGTGGGATAGCTGGGTCATGTGGTATTTCTAATTTTTTGAGAAATCTCCATACTGTTTTCCATAGTGGCTGCACCAGTTTGCATTCCCACCAGCAGTGTATGAGGGTTCCCTTTTCTCCACAACCTCTCCAACATTTGTTATTTTTTGTCTAGGTAATTATAGCCATTCTGACAGGTGTAAGGTGATATCTCATTGTAGTTTTGATTTCCATTTCCCTGATGTTTACTGATGTTAAACATTTTTCCATGTGCCTGTTGGCCATCTGTACATCTTCTTTGGAAAAGTGTCTGTTCACATCCTCTGTCCATTTTTTGATTGGGTTGTTTTGTTGTTGTTGTTGAGTTGTATGAGTTCTTTATATATTTTGGAGATTAACTCCTTGTCAGATATATGATTTGCAAATATTTTCTCTCAGTTGGTGGGTTGTCTTTTCATTTTGTTCCTGCTTTCCTTTGCCTTGCAGAAGCTCTTTAGTCTTATGAAGTCCCACTGGTTTATTTTTTCTTTTTGTTTCCCTTGCCTGAGTAGACATGGTATTCAAAAAGAAGACTGATGTCAAAGAGTGTACATAGATGTGTGGTTTTATTTGTGGGCTTTCAATTCTGTTCCATTGATCTGTGTGTCTGTTTTTGTACCAATACCATGCTGCTTTGATTACTAAGCTTTCTTTTGAAATCAGGGATTGTGATGCCTCCAGCTTTGTTCTTTTTCTTAGGATTGCTTTAGCTGTTTGGGGTCTTTGGTTGCCCCATATGAATTTTAGTGTTCTTTGTTCTATTTCTGTGAAGAATGTCATTGGGATTCTTTTTTTTTTTTTAAAGATTGGAACCTGAGCTAACAACTGTTGCCAATCTTTTTTTTCTTCTCCCCAAAGCCTCCCAGTACATAGTTGCACATTTTAGCTATGGGTCCTTCTAGTTGTAGCATGTGGGATGCTGCCTCAGCAAGGCCTGATGAGTGGTGCCGTGTCTGTGCCCAGGATCTGAACCGGCGAAACCGTGGACTGCCGAAGCAGAGTGCAAGAACTTAACCACTCGGCCATGGGGCCAGCCCCTGTCATTGGGATTCTGATTTGGATTGCACTGAATCCGTAGATTGCTTTAGGTAGTATGGAAATTTTAACTTTATTTATTCTTCCAATCCACGTGCATGGAATACCTTTCCATTTCTTTATGTCATCATCGATTTCTTTCAGTAATTTCTTATAGTTTTCATTGTATAGGTCTTTCACCTCCTTGGTTAAATTTATTCCTAGATATTTTATTCTCTTTATTGCGACTGTAAATGGGATTGTATTCTTGAGTTCTCTTTGTGTTACTTCATTATTAGAGTATAGAAATACAGCTGATTTTTGTAAGTTGATTTTGTACCCTGCAACTTTGCTGTAGTTGTTGATTATTTCTAATAGTTTTCTGATGGATTGTTTACGTTTTTTTGAACATAAAGTCATGTCATCTGCAAACAACGAGAGTTTCATTTCTTCATTGCCTATTTGGATTCCTTTTATTTTTTTTTTTCTTGCTTAATTGCTCTGGCCAAAACCTCCAGCACTATGTTGAGTAAGAGTAGTGAGAGTGGGCACCCTTATCTTGTTCCTGTTCTCAGAGGAATGGCTTTCAGTCTTTCCCTGTTGAGTATGATGTTGGCTATGAGTTTGTCATATATGGCCTTTATCACGTTGAGGTACTTTCCTTGTATACCCATTTTATTGACAGTTGCTTATCGTAAATGGGTGTCAGATCTTCTCAAATGCTTTCTCTGCATCTATTGAGATGATCGTGTGGTTTTTTTCTGTGTTTTGTTAATGTGGTGTATCACATTGATTGATTTGCAGATGTTGAACCACCCCTGCAACCCTGGTATAAATCTCACTTGATCGTGGTATATTATCCTTTTAATGTATTGCTGTATTTGGCTTGCCAATATTTTATTGAGGATTTTCACATCTATGTTCATCAGCAATATTGGCCTATAATTTTCCTTCTTCGTGTTTTTCTTGTCTGGCTTTGGGATCAGGGTGACGTTGGCCTCGTAATGTGTGTTAGGAAGCATTCCATCTTCTTCAACTTTTTGAAATAGTTTGAGAATGATAGTATTAAATCTTCGTTGAATGTTTGGTAGAATTCTCCTGAGAAGCCATCTGGTCCTGGACTTTTATTTTTTAGGAGGTTTTTGATTACTATTTCAATTTCTCTCTTTTTTCTTTTTTGAGGAAGATTAGCCATGAGCTAACATCTGCTGCCAATCCTCCTCTTTTTGCTGAGGAAGACTGGCCCTGCGCTAACATCCATGCCCATCTTTCTCTACTTTATATGTGTGATGCCTACCACAGCATGGCTTTCCAAGAGATGCCATGTCCACACCCAGGATCCGAACCAGCGAACCCTGGGCCACTGAAGCAGAACGTGTGCACTTGACAGCTGTGCTACTGGGCTGGCCCCTCAGTCTTTTTACTTGTCATTGATATATTCAGATTCTCTATTTCTTCTTAATTCAGTTGTAGGAGGTTGTATGAGTCTAACAATTGATCAATTTCATGTAGATTGTCCAATTTGTTGGCATATAGTTTTTCATGGTATTCTTTTATAATCCTTTGTATTTCTGTGGTAACTATTGTGATTTATCCTCTTTCATTTCTAATTTTGTTTATTCAAGACTTCTCTCTTTTTTTCTTAGTGAGTCTGGCTAGAAGTTTGTCAATTTGGTTTGTCTTCTCAAAGAACTAATTGTTAGTTTCATTGATCCTTTCTACTATTTATTTGGTTCCAACTTTATTTATTTCTGCTCTGATTTTTATTTCCCTCCTTCTGCTGACTTTTGGCTTTGTTTGCTCTTCTTTTTCTAATTCTGCTATGTGTAGTTTAAGATTGCTTTTTTGAGATTTTTTTTGCTTGTTAAGGTGGGCCTGTATTGCTATGAATTTCCCTCTTAGGACAACCTTTGCTTCATCCTACATGAGTTGGTGTGGTGTATTTTCATTTGTCTCCAGATATTTTTTGCTTTCTCCTTTATTTCTTCAATGATCCATTGGTTGTTCAGTAGCATGTTGTTTAGTCTCCACATATCTGTCACTGTTCCAGCTTTTTTCTTGTGGTTTATTTCTAATTTCATAGCACTGTGGTCAGAAAAGATGCTTGATATGTTTTCAATCTTCTTAAATGTCTTAAATTTCCCAACATATGTTCTGTCTTTGAGAATGTTCCATGTGTACTTGAGAAGAATGCATATTCTGCTGTTTTGGGATGGAGTGTTCTATATATATCTATTAAGTCCATCTGGTCTAGTTTTTCATTTAATTCCACTATTTCCTTGTTGACTTTCTATCTGAATGATCTATCCACTGATGTAAGTGGGGTATTAAGGTCCCCTAATATTATGGTTTTGCTGTTAATATCTCATTTTAGGTCTGTTAATAGTTGCTTTATGTACTTTGGTGCTCCTGCATTAAGTGCATATATATGTATAAGTGTTAGGTCTTCTTGTTGGAACATTCCTTTTATCATTATATATTGCCCCTTTTTGTCTCTCATTGCTTTTTTTTATCTTGAAGTCTGCTTTGTCTGATATAAGTAAGGCAACACCTGCCTTCTTTTGCTTGCCATTATCTTGGAGTATCATCTTCCATCCCTTCACCCTGAGCCTGTATTTGTTGTTGGAGCTGAGATGTGGTTCCTAGAGGCAGCATATTGTTGGGTCTTGTTTTTTAATCCGTCCAGCCACTCTGTGTCTTTTGATTGGAGAATTCAATCCATTTACCTTTAGAGTGATTATTGATATATGATGGCTTAATGCTGCCATTTTATCACTTGTTTTCTGGTTGTTTTGAGTTTCCCTTGTTTCTCATCCTGTGTATTTTGGACTGCCAGTTTAGTTTGGTGGTTCTCTATGATAGTTTTCTCTTTATTTATCATTTGTGTCTCTGTTCTGATTTTTTGTTTAGTGGTTACTATGAGGTTTGTATAAAAGACCTCATAGATGAGATAGTCCATTTTCTGATAGCCATTTATTTCCTTAGTCTAAGCAGCTTCCATCCCTTTCCTCTTCTCTGTCTAATTTATCGTTGTCATGACTTAATCTGTTTTGCGTTGTGAGTTTGTAGTTAAAATGCAGTGCTTATATTTATTTTTCATGTTTTCCTCCCTCTTTATCTTTAATGTCATGATTAAGTGTGTGCTAACCTGTTCTGATAGACAGCTTCAATTTTTTAATTTTGTTTGCCTATTGATCTCTTTGGTCAAGGCTTTGTAAACGCTTTTTTTTCAAGTATGAGGGCCTTCTTGACCATTTCTTGTGTGAAGGGGCATCTTGTGGTGATGAACTCCCTCAGCTTTTGTTTATCTGGGAAAGTTTTTATTTCTCTATCATATCTGAAGGATGTTTTCACTGGATAGAGTATTCTTGGCTGAAAGTTTTTGTCTTTCAGAATTTTGAGTATATCATTCCACTCTCTCCTAGCTTTTAAGGTTTCTGTTGAGAAATCTGGACGCCTGATAAGAGTTTTTTTGTAGGTTATTTTCTTCTGCCTTGCTGCCCTTAATGCTTTTTCCTTGTCATTGACCTTTGCCAAATTTACTAATATATGCCTTGGAGAGGGTCTTTTTACATTGATATACTTAGGAGTTCTATTAGTTTCTTCTACTTGCAATTCCAGCTCCTGCCCCAGGTTTGGGAAGTTCTCAGCTATTATTTCTTTGAACAGGCTCTCTGCTCCTTTCTCCCTCCCTTCTCCCTCTGTAATACCTATAATCCTTACATTGAATTTCCTAATTGAGTCAGATATTTCTCAGAGAATTTCTTCATTTATTTTTAGTCTTAATTCTCTCTCCTCCTCCACCTGAATCATTTCTATATGTCTATCCTCTAAATTGCTAATTCTGTCTCCCATAAATGAGGTTTGCTATTCAAGGACTTCAGATTTTTCTTCATCTAATTCATTGTGTTTTTCATCTGCAACATTTATGATTGGCTTTTCTTTATAATTTCAATCTTTTTTTTGAAGAAGCCACACCGGTCATTAATTTTATTCCTGATTTCATTGAACTGTATTTCTGAATTTTCTGTGTGTCTGTGTGTGTGTGTGTGTGAGTGTGTGAGTGTGTGAGGAAGACTGGCCCTGAACTAACGTGTTGCTAATCTTCCTCTTTTTGCTTGAGAAAGATTGTTGCTGAGCTAACATCTGTGCCAGTCTTCCTCTATTTTATGTGGGATGCCACCACAACATGGCTTGATGAGCAGGGCAAGGTCTGCACCAAGGATCTGAACCTGCTAACCCTGGGCCATTGAAGTGGAATGCGTGAACTTAACCACTATGCTACTTGGCCAGCCTCTGCATTTTCTTGTAACTCAAGTCTTTTTTATGATAGCTATTTTGAATTCTCTGTCATTTAGGTTGTAAATTTCTATGCCTTCAGGATTGATTTCTGGGTGCTTGTTATTTTCCTTCTGCTCTGGAGTATTACAATATCTCTCTGTACTGTTTGATGGGGTGGATTTGTGCCTTTGCATAGTGGAAGTATCTGGTCACAGATTCCACCTACCACCACTGGTGGGGGGCAGAGCAGGAGCTGTGTATCCTGGGACTGCCACGATCCTTGGCAGCTGTGCCTGACCTTTGGTAGCTATGCTGACAGAGCCTGTCTCGGTTTGCCCACTCACCACCGCTGTTTTAAACACTGTATGCTCCAGTGCTCTGGCTGAGGTCCCTTGCTCTGGCTGATTGGCAGAGTCAGTGTGCCAGGCAGGTGCAGGGGTGCTTTCTTTCATGTGTGATCCTAGGGGTGCTCCTGCTTTGCCCTCACTTTGTTCCATCCTGGGCTGCTCAGCTTCATGAATATGCCCCCACAATTGGTTTGCCTCCTCGATGTGGAGATTTCCCAACGGCTGTCAGGGAACTTGGAGAGTGAAGGCATTCCTGTGGAGGACAGCTTCCTCCTCCCTCCCTCTCAGGCCCACATGCAATCCCATGCCCCAGGTGACTGCAGTTGGGAGAGGGAGGGAATATCCACTTATCTCCTTGCACTGCCTCCTGGAGGGTCCAGGGCCTCTACCTTCAGACATATGGCTGTGTGGGTCTCTCAGACATTTGTTGGATTGTGTGAATGTCCTCTGTTGGTTTATAAATGTCCTTTTCATTGTATCTTAGAAGGGAGAGTCTAAGGGAAGAGCTCACTCTGCCATGATGCTGACATCACCTCTCTCTAGACACTAATTTTTTAAATGGGAAATAAATTTAAATATATGTTTCTCCAAAATGCACAAATGGCCAATGAAAAAGCCCATGAAAAGATGCCCAACATCATTAGTCATTAGGGAAATGCAAATGCAAATCACAATGAGATACCACTTCATATCCACTAGGATGGTGATGATGATGATGATGATAATAATAATAAAAGGAAAATAACAAGTATTTGTAGAAATTGGAACCCTCACGTGTTATTGGTGGGAATTTAAAATGTTGCAGCCACTGCAGAAAACTTCCTTTAAAAGCTAAACATAAAGTTACTATGTAATCCAGCAATTCCACTCCTAGGTGTATACCCAAAATAATTGAAAATAGGGACTCAGATATTTTTTTCCCAATGTCCATTGCAGCATTATTCACATTAGCCAAAAGGTGGGAGTGATCTAGTGGTTTTCTTTGTTTTGTTTTGCTAAGGAAGACTCACCCTGAGCTAACATCCACTGCCAACCTTCCTCTGTTTATATGTGAGCTGCCGCCACAGCATGGCCGCTAACGGACAAGTGGTGTAGGTTTGTGCCTGGGAACTGAATCCAGGCCGCTGAAGTTGAGCACGCCAAAGTTAACCACTAGGCCACCGGGGCTGGCTCTGATCCAGTGTTTGTTGACAGATGAATGACTAAAGAAAATGTTGTATATACATATAATGGAATATTATTCGGCTATAAAAAAGTAATGAAGTATAGATACATACTACAACATGGGTGAAATTTGTAAGTAGCAGCTAAGTGAGATAAGCCAGACACAAAAGGACAAATATTGTATGATTCCACCTATACGAAACATCTAAAATAGGCAAGTTCATAAAGATTGAAAGTATATTCAAGGTGCTGGGATAGAGGGGAATGAGAAGTTATTCCTTAATGGTTATGCAGTTTCTGTTTTGGGTGAAAATATTTTAGAAATAGACAGTGATGATGGTTGCACAACATTGCAAATGTAATTAACTCCACTGAATTGTACACTTAAAAATGGTTAAAATGGTAAATTTTTTTTTTAAAGATTTTATTTTTTTCCTTTTTCTCCCCCAAAGCCCCCCAGTACATAGTTGTATATTCTTCGTTGTGGGTCCTTCTAGTTGTGGCATGTGGGACGCTGCCTCAGCATGGTTTGATGAGCAGTGCCATGTCCGCACCCAGGATTCGAACCAACGAAACACTGCGCCACCTGCAGCAGAGCGTGCAAACTTAACCACTTGGCCACGGGGCCAGCCCCTAAAATGGTAAATTTTATGGTATTTATATTTTACCACAATAAAAATAAATACTTTATAAAAACAGATAATTTTTAAATGTAGGTTTTTTTATTTTGTTTTGTATTAGTCACAGATGAAATAAGAGAAAACAGCTTCTTAGAATCAGTCATACAGTGATTTTGTTTTTATTTCTTTTCTTTCTTTTTTTTTTTTTTTTGAGGAAGATTAGCCCTGAGTTAACATCTGCTGCCACTCCTCTCTTTTTGCTGAGGAAGACTGGTCCTGAGCTAACATCCGTGGCCATCTTCCTCTACTTTATATGTGGGATGCCTGCCACAGCATGGCTTGCCAACCGGTACATAGGTCCCCACCCAAGATCTGAATCCGCGAACCCCTGACTGCTGAAGTGGAACATGAGAACTTAACCACTGAGCCACCAGGCTGGCCCCCAGTGACTTTTTAAAATTTTGGTTTTAAGCTCCGTAAGTAAAACAACACAATTATTTTAAAAGTGAATATCATATAAATCCCAAAGCATAGTGTGTTACAAATGAAGTATATAAAATAATGATTGTATGATTTTGTACATGAGCCCCGAGTCTCTTTGGTGCTAGGAATCAAATAACTCTGCTGGCTTTCCTTGTACTTCTCTGACTCTGCTCCAGCTACATTATCTTTTCAGCCTTCTAGTCCTCTGCTCTTGCTTTAAACTAGTCTGGTCCTCTAGCTCCTGTTTTGGCCGTCTTCTTTCTTTACATGTTCTCCCTGTGCTATTGCATCCAATCCTAGTATGATGTTGATGACTCCCAAATCTATATCTCTAGCCCATCTTTTCTTCTGAGCTACAGACCATGTATCCAGTTATCTTCTTCCACGGATACACCTCATACTGAACATGTCCCAAACAGAACTCTTTATCTTCACCCAATCTCACTTCACTCAAGCTGCTTCTCCTTCCACATTTTATTTCCTATTTTCATGGATGGCGCACTGTCCACTCGGGTACACAAACAGCAGCCCAGAAATAGTTTTTCCCTCCATCTCCCTAATTGTCCACATCCATTCCATTACCAAATCCTATTGAGTCAACTCCCAAAATACAGTTATAATCTATCCACTTTCCTCCATCCCTTCTGCCATCACTCTAGCCCATATATAAGCTGACATGGACTTCTATAATAGCCTTCCAACTGTTTCTTCTCTGATTCAGGGTTTAATACCTTGGGGTTCACAGACCCCAATGTATTTGTGGGTAGAATTCAGAGGGTTCATGCAGTTCACTGGGAAAAAATTATACCTTTATTTTCATTCATCTGTATCTAAAACTTAGTATTTTCTTTCCGTGAATTTAAGCAATGAACCACAATAGTTGCAGTACTTGTGACTTTATTGTCAATGGAAAATGTAAATATTTTTATATCACATTACATTGTTGCAATGGTTAAAAATATCACTTGTATTCATTAGTTCTTTGAATTATGGTACTTATTAATAACACCCACTGCGAGATCTTCTTATTTAAGTTTAAAGAAGCACATATAATACTATCTTATACTTAAAAATATTTTGATAACTGTATTTTAAAACAATCGATTTTGTATGTAATCCTATATACAGACAGCCCTCAACCAACTTACGATTTTTCGACTTTACAATGGTGTGAAAGCCGTACAAATTCAGTAGAAACCGTACTTTGAGTTTTGAATTTTGATCTTCTCCAGGGCTAGTGATATGCTGTGTGATCCTCTCTCGTAATGCTAGGCATTGGCAGCGAGCTGCAGCTCCCCGCCAGCCACGCAATCACGAGGGTGCACAGCCAATACGCTTACAACCATTCTGAACCCGTGCAACCATTCTGGTTTTCACTTTCAGTACAGTATTCAATAAATTACATGAGATATTCAACACTTTGTTATGAAACAGGCTTTGTATTAGATGCTTTTGCTCAACTGTAGGCTCATGTAAGCATTTTGAGCACGTTTAATGGAGGCTGGGGTAAACTATGATGTTCTGTAGGTAAGGTGTATTAAATGCATTTCGACTTACGATATTTTCAACTTATGATGGGTTTATTGGTATGTAACCCACTGTAAGTTGAGGAAGATTTGTATTTTAATAGCTTTCTTGAGATATAATTCACATAATTTCCCTACTTAAAGTATATAATTCAATAATTTCTATATATTCACAGGGTTCTGCAACTATCACCATAATCAATTAAAAATTTTTTCATCACCCCAAGTGGAAACCTTGTACCCATTAGCAGTCATTTCTCATTTCCCCACAACTTCACCCCCTTGTCCCAGACCTAGGGAACCTCTGATCTTCTCTCTGTCTCTATGGATAGTTCATATAAATAGAATCATATAATACCATGCATTTGTGTGTGTGTGTGTGTGTCTGGCTTCTTCACCTAGCATAATGTTTTCAAGGTTCAGCCATGCTGTGGTGTATATCAGTACTTCATTCCTTTTTATGGCCTATATTCCATTGTACGGATAAATCATATTTTTTTAATCTATTTTCATTTGATGGACATTAGAGCTTTTTCCATTTTTTTGGTTATTATGAATCATGCTGCTATGAGCACTCATGTACAAGTTTTTATGTGGACATAGACTTTCAGTTCTCTTGGGGATATATTTTTAAACTTTGAGGAGCCGTCAAACTGTTTTCCAAAGCTGCTGGATCATGTTGCAATCCTACCAGCAATGTAAGAATGGTCCAGTTTCTCCACAGTAACAATTGTTATTATCTGTCTTTTTGAGTGTAGCCAAACTAGGAGGTCTGAAGTGCTATCTCATTGTGGTTTTGATTTGCATTTCCCTAGTATCAACTGGCTACTGATATTGAGCACTTTTTTCATGGGCTTCTTGGCCGTTCGTATATCTTATTTAGAGAAGTGCCTTCTTGAGATCCATTGCCCACTTTTCACTTGGGTCGTCTTTTTGTTGCAAGAGTTCTTTTTATATCCTCAATACTATTGCCTTATCAGATATATGATTTGTAAACATTTTATCCTATTCTGTATGTTATGAGCTTAATTGTGCTCCCCACAAATTCATATCTGGAAACCCTAACCCCTGGTACATCATTTTGTGTCTGTATTTGAAGCTAGGCCTTTAAACAGGTAATTAAGTTAAAATGAGAAACCCCATCCCCACACCCCCAGGATGAGCCCTAATCCAACCTGACTGGTGTTCTTGTAAGGAGAGGAGAGGAGGACACACAAAGAAACACCAGGAATGCATGTTCACAGAGGAAAGAGCATGTGCGGATATGTGCAGATGGTGGCCCTCTCACAGCCAAGGAGAGAGGCCTCAGAAGAAACCGAACTTGCCAGCACTTTGATCTTGGACTTCTACCTTCAGAACTGTGACAAAATAAATTTCCGTTATTCAGGCCATCCTGGCTGTGGTGTTTTGTTACGCCAGCCCCACAACTAATATAGATTTTGGTATTGGGAGTTGGGTGCTGCTGTTTCAAATGCCTAAAGTTGTGGAAGTGGCTTTGGAATTGGATAATGGGTAGAGCATGGAAGAATTTTGAGGTGCATGTTAGGAAAAGCCTAGAGCACCTTGAGGAGACTATTGGTAGACATATGGACATTAAAGGTGCTTCTGGGAAGGCCTCAGATGGAAATAAGGAATGTGTTATTGGACACTTGAGGGAAGATGATCCTTGTAATAAAGTTGCAATGAACTTAGCTGGCTTGTGTTCTAGTGTTTTGTGGAAGGTCGACTTTGTGAGTGATGAACTTGGATATTTAGCTGAGGAGATTTCTAAGCAAAGTCTTCAACGTGTGACTTAGTTTCTCCTTGTTGTTGTTAGTAAAATGTGAGATGAGAGAGAGAAATTGAAGAAGGAAATGTTAAGCAAAAAAGGAACAGAATTTGCAGATTTGGAAAATTCTCAGCCTATCCGTATTGGAAAGAATGAGAAAGTGGTTTCTACAGAGACCACTAACGGTGTGATGGGACAATCACTTGATGAACAGATTCTGGATGTGACTCAGGGATCTAATCAGCCATTTCAGCAGAAGCCAGGAGTAGAGGGAAGGTTAAACCATCAGAAACATTGCCAGCCCGGGCTCATGGGGACAGATATCAGACAAGATGAAGGAAGGCTATTGGACTTCTGGGATTCTAGAGGAAGGGACAAGAGGGCTATTTTCTGGCTGTGAATGTGCATTATCCTTCGAGAAAAGGGAAAAGTAACTCTGAAGGTGATTCAGAGGTTCATAGGGCTGCCACTCTCACTATGAGCCCACGAGGCACAGGGCCTAGTGGTGAGGCTGTCTCTTCCTCAGTTGCAGCAGTCCAGGCTGCCCAGGGCCTTAGGGGTAGAGCTGCCACCTGTGGCTGAGGGGGTGGGGCCGCCACCCCAGTGGGCCTGAGGACAGAGTATCAGGCCAGAGAATATTATTCTCAAGTCTTAAAATCTAATGGAATTTGCTATGGTAAATCTTGGACTTGCTTGATACCCATGACCCCTTTCTTCTTCCAATTTCTCCCTTTTGGAATAGGGATGTCCATCCTATGCCTGTCCTACCATTCTATTTGGGAAGCAGATAATTTGTCTGGTTTCACAAGTTCGCAGCTAGAGAGGAATTTTTTGCCTTCGAACGAATTGTATGGGGCCAGCCCTGTGGCCAAGTAGTTAAGTTCACGCGCTACACTTTGGCGGCCCAGGGTTTTGCTGGTTCAGATCCTGGGCGCGGACATGACACTGCTCATCAAGCCATGCTGAGGCAGCATCCCAGATGCCGCAGCTAGAAGGACCCACAACTAAAATATCCAGCTATGTACTGAGGGGCTTTGGGGAAAAAGAAACACACACTCACAAAAAGAATGAATCCTATCTCAAGTCTCTCCCACACTTAATGTAGATTATATTTTGATGACATCTGGGACAGAAAGCTGGAATGGGCAAGACTTTTGAGCTATTGGGATGGGGATGAGTGTATTTTCTGTGTGAGACAGACATGAATTCTGGGGATCCCAATGGTGGAGTGTTCCCCCAAATCCATTTGTTGAAACCCTAACCCCCAGTACCTCAGAAGATGCCTGTTTTGGGAAATAGGCCTTGAATGAAGAATTCAGTTAAAATGAAGGCATTAAGGTGGGCACTGATCCAATCTGACTGGTGTCCTCATTAGAAGAGGAGATTAGGACACACCAAGAAACACCAGCGATGCAGGTGCACAGGGGAAAGGCCGGGCGAGGATACAGAAAGAAGAAAGCTGTCTGCAAGCCAAGTAGAGAGGCCCCAGAAAACAACAAACCTGCTGGCACCTTGAACTTGCACTTCTAGCCTCCAGCGATGTGAGAAGATAAATTTCTGTTGCTTAGGCCGTCTTGGCTGTGGTATTTTGTTATGGCAGCCCTAGAAAGCTAGTACATGGTAGCTTATCTTTTTACTTTCTCAATAGTGTCCCTTAAAGCATGAAAGATTTTAAGTTTGAGGAAGCCCACTTGATCCATTTTTTCTTTCATCACTTGTCGTTTTGGTGTATGTCTAAGAAGGCTTTCCCTAACCTTAGGTGATGAAGATTTATTCCTATGTTTTCTTCTCTAAAAGTTTTGTCACTTTGCATTTAGGTCTATGATTCATTTTGAATTAATTTTTGTGTATGGTGTTGTGAAGGGGTCAAACTTCATTATTTTTGCATGTGGGTCTTGAGTTGTTCCAGGACCATTTGTGAAGACTGTTCTTTCCCTCATTGAATGGTCTTGGAACCCTTGTTAAAACTCAAATGACCATAAAAGTCAAGGTTTATTTCTGGAGTCTCAGTTCTATTCCATTATTTTATGTGTCTTTTCTGATGGCAGCCCCACACTGTCTTGGTCTTGATTACTGTAGCTTTGGACTAAGTTATGAAATCAGGAAGTGTGGTTTCTGATGTGTGAAATCAGGAAGTGTGATTTTTAACTTTGTTCTTCTATTTCAAGACTGTTTTGGCTATTCTCAATCTCTTGCTTTTCCATGTGAATTTTAAGACCAGCTAGGATTTTGATAACGATTCTGTTGGATCTAGCTCACTTTGGTGAATATTTCTATCTTAACAACGTTGAGTTTTCTAATCTGTAAAAATGGGATATCATTCATTCATTTAGGTATTCTTTAATTTCTTTCAACAATGATCTGTAACTTTCAGAGTACATAGTCTGTGCTGCTTTTGTTATTGTTTTGTTAATTTAGTTTTTGCATAATCCTGTGTATTTTATTTCAGGCATTTAAACAATTATTCTGAGATAGGATCTATAGAGTTCACCAGACTGTCAAATACGTTCAAGGGACAAAAAAAGAAGGAGAAAAATTTTAAAACTCTGCTCTATGTTGCAGCCAGAGTGATTTTTATAAAATTCAGATCTGATTGTTTCTTCACTGATTAAAACTCTTAATTGGCTGCCCATGGCCCTCGCATAGAAGTCCAATTTCCTTAACATAGTTTGTCAGTTCCTTTAAGCATTGTCACTGCTTGCCTTTCTGGCCCATCTTTGCATCTCTGCCCCATCTTCACACTTTGTGCTCCAATTGTGGTAAACTACTTTCAGATCTTTGAAAACGCCCTGCCTCTTCCTTCCCTCCAGATCTGTGCATGTGCACGTCCCTTAACCGGTAACCTCTCTTTGCTGCAACTCTTGGCTTCGCTCGTGCCAACTCACTCTTCAGGTCCCAGGAAGCCTTCCCTGGCCCTGACGTCTGGGCTGGTGCTCCCTGGGTGAGCTCCCATGGTCTCCAGTGCTTCCACTGACAATACGTGTGTTAATACTTGCCTGTCTGCTTGTTTGTATCCTCATTAGATTATATTCTTAATGAAGGCAGGGCCTCTGTCTTTTTACTCTGTTTTCTTTTGTGCCATGTAGGCAGGAACAGAAGTTGGTCTGGAAAGACATTTTTAACCCTGATGTGTTTTATTATTCTCAAGTTTTTGTATTTTACTCATTTCTGTATATAATACCAAGATTTCCTCACATTCTAGTCTAAAAACATAGCGATTACCTGTGATTTTTTTTTTTTTTACCTTATCACTAAGTTGCAATTAGTTGTCAAACTAAACTGAATTTTTCAGTGTATTTTATCTCAAGTTATTGTTTGGCTCTACATTTCAACTCTCAAAATTAGAAAATACCCTAAATTCAACCAACCAATTTTGCTAGTTCCAGTTCCACAGCATTCCTGATAGATGGTCACTCATCTTCTGCTGGAATACCACGAATGACAGACAGTGTGTTGTTTCACTCTTGTAAATTTCTTTCACCTTGTTTGGATTAAGAAAGGCAAAAACAGGATTTTCTAGGTTGAACAAGAAGATGAACGTAGGACTGAGAATCCCGCTAGATGTGTGAAACCGTCTGCTTCTCTATGTTTAGGTTTACCTTCTGCTACTTGTGGAATTTCAAACTACGCACCAATCCGCTTAGCTACTTATCTTTTTTTTTTTAAAGATTGGGAACAGTTCCATAGTTGTACATTTTAGTTGTGGGTCCCTCCAGTTGTGGCACGTGGGACACCGCCTCATGGTGTCCACGCTCAGGATTGGAACCCAGCGAAAACCTGGGCCGCAGAAGCAGAGCGCCAACTTAACTGCTCAACCACGGGGCTGGCCCCTGCTTATCTTTTTATTCTTTGTTTTACGTGAGGGATCTGTCAATGTCATCCACTAACAGTTGTACAGATGTTAGCCGTACCATCTACTGGAGCAATCAAGTCAGCAAAGGTTTCATAAAATAATTGCATCTGATACTATTTTTCAATTTGAAGACTTCCTCTGTCTTTATTTTAAACAACAGAACATTTATAAGCCATAATGTAAATAAGTACATGATCACACTGGCAGGCTGGCTGTGGTAACTCGGCATTGAGGTGAGGTCCCGTGTGAAGCACAAGGACCCATGATGAAGTAAAAATATTGCATTTTTCAATGAGTCAAATATCGCATCAAAACAAATTATAAAAATTGAGTATTATATAATTATTTTTAAATGTACTTGAGGAAAGATGGTTTAATGCGGGACAGTGAAGAGGTATTGTGGGAGTTTTCTAGGTTTAGAAATAGATTTTACAGATTCTTTTTGGCGTAACAACTTATAATATACCTTTAAATTTTAGGCATGATTAGGATTATTTAACTGTATATTAAGGAGATACTCAAAGATTATAGAACTCAACCTCTCAACGCAAAATATTCATGAGTTTTAGTCTCTTCTTGGTCTCTCTCTCTCTCTCTCTCACTTGCTGAATTTGAAGATCACTTTCTTTTGGACTCATCCTATGTGTGCCTGTACATAACCAAGATCCTGGCCTCACCCTCAGCCAATAACTGGAACAACTGAAGATTTTATGCATTTAGACTTACATGTTCCTTTTGTGCTCCAGGTTGAGTTACGGTATTCTTTTCATTTTGTACTTCCTTCCAATCTTTTTTTAAAACAAGTTTTCTTATGTAGATTTTATAGATCATACTATAAAGATGATTTTACTGTACTTTCTCATTTCACAACAAATTTTTCCTATATATGTGTATATAGGCACACTAATATGATGAAGGGGCTATGTATACAAGGATGTTTGTTGCAGGATTATTTATAATAGCAATATGTACAAAAATTTATGAATGTTCGTCAACAAATATTTGTATCCTAAACACATAAACAAATATTCAGTAAACAAACATTTATACTACAGAATCTTATGCAGCCATTAAACAGAATGTAGTGAATCCGTGTGTATTGATGTGGGCATACGCTGGCATAGAATTTGTTGTTATTTGGACTATGTGACATCCGAAACCCCTTCCTATGTTTGGACAGCCTGATATCGCGTGCGTCTCTTTGGGACCTGGGCTTTTCTACAGAAGCCAAAAGATTAGCAGGCAGGCACTTTCCCAGACTCCTGGCAGAGGGCATGTGGGCAAAAGTTAGGAACATGCCCGACCTTTGCTAGGACTTTGAATCTCAAGAAATGACTCAAGAAGCAGGGTATGTAGAGTTCATGCTGGTGGTGGCAGCAGTAGCAGCTGTAACAGAAAGAACATTTGTGTTCTGGGGTAGCAGAGTAATGGTGCATTAACAAGACTCTTCGATGTGACTTTTCACTGACTTTTAAAATCGGTATTACATTCAGTTGGTTCAAAATTCAAAGAGAACAAAGGATATACAGTGAAAAGTCCCCCTCCTGTCTCCTGTCTGTCTTATCCCTGTCTCCTAAACACCTAGATTTCTTTTCCAATGTTATTAATTTTGTGCATATCCTTTCAGGCATATTTTATGGACATATATGACAGTATGCATATCTTTCTCTTTTTTCTTTCTTTTTTACCAAAATGGCAGCATACTAAATAAACTGCCTCTGATCTTGGAGCACATTCTATATGAGTATTGTTAGGAACCTGTTCATTCTTTGTTTTATAGCTACAGAGCAGACATTGCATAAATGTATGTAATTCTATCAGTTTCTATCGATGGACATTTAGGTGTTTTGCAACCTTTTGTTGTTACAAACGATGCTGCTGTGAATGCTCTTGTACTTGTGTTTTGTCATATCTTTGCCAAAATATCTGTAGGATAAAGTTCTCAAGGGTATGTACATTTGGAATTTTGATGAGGTGTTACAGATTGCCCTCGGGAAAGGTTATACAATTTGTGCTCCCACCAGCATTGTGTAGTGATGCCATTTCCCCACACTCTTCCCAAAAATGTGTTATTAGACTTCTTGAACTTTGCTCTGACTTGATTTTGACTTTAGTTTTGACTGCTTAAGAAATCTTGGTTCCTGCACATTTTCTGAACTGGTTCTTGGCCTTTCCAACAAATTCCTTTTTCTGCTTAAATTAACCAGAGAAAGTTTCTGTTAAGTTCTGAAAGTTTACAACCAAGAACCTAGATTGGTAAGATGTCTAGGATATATTGTTGAGAACAAAACCAAGTTGAGGAATAATATGCATACAGTGATTCTCATTTTTATAAAAACAAAACAAATCGAAACAAGATCTACATACACATGCATGCCGGTGTCTAGAGAAATATCTGGAAGGATACATACTAGAACAGTGGCGGGTTATCTCTTGGTAGAATGTTGACAGACAAGTTTAGGGGAACACATTAACTTTCCAGTCTACACTTAAATATTGTTGGAATTTTTTACAATGAGCATATATTATACTTAAAAATTTTTTTTTCCTTTTTTTTTTCTTCTTCTCCCCAAAGACCCCGGTACATAGTTGTGTATTTTAGTTGTGAATGCCTGTGGTTGTGCTATGTGGGATGCCACCTTAGCATGGCCTGATGAGCGATGCCATGTCCACACCCAGGATCTGAACCGGCGAAACCCTGGGCCACCGAAGTGGAGTGTACAAACTTAACCACATGGCCACGGGGCCAGCTCCTACTTTTTAAAATTTTAAATAAAAAAACTAAGACCATAAAAACTCTCTCAAGGGGCTTGCCTGGTGGCATGGTGGTTAACTTCACATGCTCCGCTTCAGTGGCCCGGGGTTTGTGGGTTCAGATCCTGGGCGTGGACATATTCACCACTCATTAAGCCATGCTGTGGCGGTGTCCCACATACAAAATAGAGGAAGACTGGCACAGATGTTAGTTCAGAGATAATCTTCCTCACTAAAAAGAGGAAGATTGGCAACAGACGTTAGCTCCGGGCCAATCTTCCTCACCAAAAAAAAAGAAAACGAAAAACAAAAACCCACAATTCTCAAATGTCTCAAATCTACATTGCTGTGTTAGTTGGCTAGGCCATAACAAAATACCACAGACTGGGTGGCTTCAACAACAGAAATTTATTTTCTCACAGTTCTGGAGGCTGGAAGGCCAAGATCAAGGTGCCAGCAGGTTTGGTTTCTCCTGAGGCCCATCCTTGGCTTGCAGACAGCTGCCTTCTTGTTGTGTCCTCACATGGTCTTTTCTCTGTGGGTAGGCATCACTGATGTCTCTCTCTGTGTCCTAACCTCCTCTTTTTATAAGGACACCAGTCATATTGGACTAGGGCCCACCCCAATTGCCTCATTTTAACTTAATTCCTTCTTTAAAGGCCTTGTCTCCAAATACAGTTGCATTCTGAGGTACTAGGGTGGTTAGGGTTTCAACATATGGGTTTTGGGGAAACACAATTCTCCCCATAACAAGTGCCATTTAAAATTGGTAGAGCCTGGCCTCTTTTTTTTTTTTCCTTTTGACCCACTTCACCCATTTCTCCCACCCACTACCCCACACCTCTGGCAGCCACCAATCTGTTCTCTCTGAGATCTGGGATTGGGGGAGGAGTAGAAGAAGAGCACAGTTTACCCATCTTTTTCATTCTTATTTGGCTCAGTTTTTATGGGAAAATCACAGTGAGATGACAGTTTGATGAAAATTTTCTCAACATCGATGGGCACATGTAGTCTTTTGGCCTAATAGTTTGGGTCACAGGACTTGAGAATGGCGGGAGGCAGGAATGGCACTAGTATGTGGAGCTAGAGTCAACAGACATTTCATGAACCAGTGAACATTTTTATAGTCTGAATGAATTTGAAAATTTGCTGCAAAAGATATTGCATTCATTCAGGTAGAAGGGAACCATCTTTCAAAGATAATGTGACATTCCCCTGTCATATTCACATGGTTTAGGTCACAGATTTTGCCAATTACTGCATAGCCTTTAGTGTTTTCATCCCATATGGATTTTCTTCCATTTGCATCTCAGGCCAGAGGTGGGAGGGTAGCGTCTTTCTTTCTTTCCACGTGGGCTTATCCCTTTCATTTGGTGTCAGGACAAAACAAAGGAGCACAGACCATGAGACTGAATGTACCAGATTCCCAGAGAAGCCCACTTTCTGTAGTGTACTGTTTATTTATTTACTTACTTATTTACTTATTTATTTATTGGTGAGGAAGATTAGCCCTGAGCTAACATCTGTGCCAATCTTCCTTTATTTGGTGTGTGGGATGCCTCCACAGCATGGCTGGTGAGTGGAGTAGGTCCACAGCCGAGATCTGAACCTGCGAACCTGGGCCATTGAAGTGGAGTGCATGGAACTTTAACCACTCGGCCACTGGGCTGATCCCCTTTAGTGTACTTTTAAATCACAGAATTTATTTGTGTTCTCTCTCTCTCCTTTCTGTGGTCAATGACATGGGTCAAAGGCAGTTAGTCAAACCCTTGTAGAGAGATGGGTCCCATCACCATGCAGTACAATGGTCTAATTTATCTTCTGTCAAAAAGTGTATTTCGGGAACAGAGCTGAATATGGTGTGATGTCTTTTTACGGTCACTGCTGAAATATGTGTACGGCACAGATTTGTTAGGCTCGTTGTTTCATCTGTCTCTGGGCAAATATTGAAATTATTGTTTGCATGGATACTAAATACTGAGGAAACACGGGGGTGTGTTTTCTTTATTCTACTCTGAATTCAGCTAGCTAAAACCAAAATTATCTCTGAACCAGGACAAATGATGACCATGAAGACAGAATGTCTACAGGCCAGATGCTGGATTGCTGTTGAAGAAATAATGATTTAAATGAAGTTTATAGTAAGAAACAGAAACAAAAACCTCCTCCAGCCAGCAGTGGTGCCACAATCTATAACCTTTCGCTATTTGGGGCTTTATGGACAGCTTGCTAATTGCTCTGTCAATTAAGTGATGTAATTTAATTTCTTCTGTGGTATCACATAGTGGTTTATTAAAGACTCATAGGTAGCTCCTAGGCCATGGGTGACCAGCTCATTTGTTAATGCTGCTAACAATTTCCAGGCAATCTCTGATGATTTCCCCATCCTCCTAACTCCAAGAGGCAGATATAGACCTACTTTCTGAACCAGCCCCTACGTCTCAAAATTAAATTTGAACTTGTAAGAAGACAGAGTGATATCCATTCTCAAGATACTGTAGAAATGTAGGATCCTTTCTCCTAAGTCCGTTGCAAGTTTTTGCTATATGACAAAGCCCTGAACAGTATTCATGTATTCTCCTACGTGTAATTCTTTTCTTTCATTTTCTTTGCCAAAGAAGTACAGAACAAAATAACACATGAGACGAGGAAGGGAAGTGGGAAACTAGCAAGAAACTCGATGGGGAGGGGAAATTCCACCTCTGAAAAGAACTCCAGGCCGTGATATATCTCCTAGCACTTAGAAAGGCCCCTGTTTAATTTCAAGCCTGGAACCCTGAAAGCTAGATTGCCAGAGCAAATTAAAGAACTGAGAAACTTGTCTGAGCTGATGAGGAGGAAAAAATATCTTGTTGTTGGGCTTCCCCATTTGCCCAGGTGCCAGAAGTTGCTTCAATTCTCTGCATTGCCTTTTGAGAAATGCCAAGGCCAATACTTCCCTCTAGTACTTGGAAGTGGCTCTGAAACATGAGTCAACCAGAGTTACTTACGCAAAATAGCACATCTGCTTCACAGGTGGAGAAACTGAGGCATAAGGGTTAGGTTGACTTTTGTAAAGTCAAAAGGAAAGTTTAGTAATGGTTCAAGACTTTCTCACCTTTGTAGAACATCTCTATGTAAGTGTAGGCAAATTTACCTTTCTGAATGTAAATCTTAACCAACTGACTCTGTTACGTGAAGATATGAGGCTTGGCAAAAGGAAACATTTGAAATAGATTAAAAAAAAAATTGGTTGAGCCACAGCTCTAAAATGTAAAGAACTTTAGAAGTCATCACTCCAGCCCTCACAAGAAGAAAAAAGTTGAACAAACTTAAAATCAGTAACTTCTCAGACCCATCAGAGAACTGAGGTCACAGGACAAACACCATCCTCAAACTGGAGAAACAGGTGAACACACAGAATGTGGATCAGCTTCCCTGAAGTAGAAGCTGTGGAGCCAGTATTGGTAGGAAGACACAAAGGTAATTGACAAATTGCTGGAGGCTGAGTGTGGTCTAGTTGGAGAGTTAGAAACTCTTGGGACCCCAGTCTAAGGGAGGGGAGCCCCACACTTCTTTAATTTTTACCTCCAGGAGCACCACTTCTCATAGTGAAGACCTAAGAAAAGTTCCCTCTTGTTTGGCTGGGGGAGGGGAAAATTAACCATTTTGAAATACACCCAGGGGAAAAACAACCATTTGAAATACCTTCAAGAACATTCTGGTTTTTATAACAAAGTCTTACCATCAAGGAAAACTGCTTTACCAGAGCCTTATCTAATGTGGGAGAAGGAAAATAGCCAACTCCAGGACCCTTTAGTCTTCCTGTATCACCTAAGGGGGGGAAGCTGAGAAGCAGTTGTGAAAAAACACAACCCAGAGACACAGGCACACTAAAAAACTGAGACTTAATCCTCGGATTATAGAATGCTTCCCTCCCACCACTCTTTACCACCACGTCAACAGGGTTCCTGTACAGCAACAGTGGATTACAGCTGAAAGAACCGCAAGGTCAGACTCTATTTAAGAAGGAATTTTTAGGGAAACCCAAGACAATAGGGGAGACAAAAACAAGGACACTAGAGCAATTAGAAACTTCTGACACCTACAGCTATAGGAAACATTAAACACAGCCTAACTCCTGGCAAAATAAACATAAAATCTCACATTAAAGGCCTACTTATCTCAGTTCCTTTTACCCAATACATCATGTTATGGGTTTCAAGAAAAAAAATTACAAGGCATGCAAAGAGATAAAAACAGTCTGAAGAGACAAAGCAAGCACAGAAACCACAAATAGGGCAGAGATTTTGGACTTATCAGAACAGAAATTTAAAATAACTATGATTAATATGCTAATGGAAAAAGTGGACGACATGCAAGAACAGAAGAATAATGTGAGCAGAGACATGGAAGCTCAAAGAATCAAAAGGAAATGCTAGAAATAAGAAACACTAAAAACGAAGAATGCTTTTGATGGCATTCATTGGTAGACTGGACATGGTCAAGTTAGCAATTAGTCAGCTTGAAGGTATGTTGACAGAAACTTCCCAAAGTGAAATGCAAAGAAATAAAAGAACGAAAAACCAACAACACTAGAACAGAACATCTAAGAACTGTACACCACCAAGAGTAAACTCTAACGTTAAGTTATGGACTTTGGGTGATTATGTCAGCATAGGTTCATCTGTTGTAACCAATGTACCACTCTGGTCAGGGGTATTGACAGTGGTGGAGGGTATGCATGTGGGGGACAGGAGGTGTATAGGAATTCTCTGTAGCTTCCTTTCAATTTCTATGAACATAAAAATGCTCTAAAAAATATCCCTGTTTTACAGACAAGACAATGGAGACAGAGAGATTATATAACTTGCTGAGTTTTACCAAGGCCTACTAGGTACAAAATAGGGATTGGCACTAGAACTAGGGAGTCAGTTTGGCACTAGAACTTTTGTCGTTAACCAAGGCACTTTTCTTCCTTTTCTGAATCATGCTTCTTTTACCTAACAATGTATCTTCCAGATCAATCCATAAAAGTACCTATAGAGCTCCTTTTAAGGAATTTTATATTGCTAGACAGTAAAGTTGTTCCAATCTCTGATTTAGAAATAATGCTACATTAGTCTTACACATCACTTCCCACAAGTGTGAGAGTACCTATAGGATAAATTTCTGGAAGTGAAATTGCCAGGTTAACATGTACGTGGTTTTTTTTGATATTTGGAAAAACTGCTCTCTATAGAGGTTGTATCAATTTATACTGTTCTACGAATGTACATGTTGGAGACAACATGGTAAAGTAGGTGTGGCCACAAGTGAAGATGAGAACAAGACTTGGAAGGGGGAAGTTTATTATATTCGCAGGTGTCAGAGAGGTCACTGCACACTACACAGGGTCCAGGGGAAGCACCAGATTTAGGCAAAAGGCAGACGAGTGGGGGAAGTCTAGGGAAAACCTTTATTGGAGTCTCTAAGGGAAAGGCAAGACAGGGCAGAGTGAACAGTTTGGGATTGGCTAGTTTGAATAATTCCAGTGGGCGGGTGTTGGGCAATAGGAGTGGTCTCTAGTTGCCTTGCTATCTGGCCCTGGGACAATTTAGGGCAGAGGAAACACTGGCTCGTGTGTGCTAGATAGGAGGCAATTGGGGCCTTAGACTTGAGATTAGTTGGTTTGTATATGAAAGATGTGCTCTGGGGCAAGCCCTTTGCTATGTCTAAGAAAGGGCGAGTCCTGGGAGGGGCAGTCTCTCTCCAGCCAGCAAGCTAAGACGTCAAAACATTGCAAAATACACACAAAAAAATTAATGCCCGTACCTTAACTAGTACTGTATAGGACTGCCTATTTTCCCACATCTTCACCAACATTATAAGTTATTTGATCTTTGGTAATCTGATTGGTGAAAAATGACATCAGTTGTAGTTTTATCTGCATTTCCTTTATTGCTTATTTTTCTTCTAGTTTTCTCATTCACTAGACAACAAATATTAAGTGCTTACAATGTGTAATGTACTTATGTGTGCACAAAATGGACCAAGCCCTTGCCCTCAGAGAGCTTACATTTCAAGAAATGTGTAGCACCCACAGGGAGAAAACTACAAAACTGTAGAGAGACATAAAAGAAGAACTGAGTAAATGAAAAGATGATGTTGACAGATGAGAATAATCAATCTTAGGAAGGTAGCAATTATTACCAACTTGGTAGGTGTGGTACGAAATCAGTTTTTTTGGGAAAGCAGATGTGGCAACTTGACAAAACGTTACTTGAAATAATGAATAAATATGAACATTTTGAAAGATATGAGGATCTCTGCTCTACCAGATGTTAAAAAACATACTATAAAAACACAATGATGAAATCAGTGTGATACAGGTACAACAATCAGAAACAAATTCTAGTTTATATATGATGTGCCTATATGTGAGCAAGTACCATACTAATTGTTATAGTTTTTCAATACCTAAAAATCTGGCAGGGTTATTCCCCCAGTAGTTTTCAGAATTTATAAAAACTACATTAAAAAACAAAAACTACTTTTGGCTGTTTGGACCATGCTTCTTTGAATAAATTTCATCCAGAGAGTGGACATCATGGAGCCAGGTATCATAAGGGTTACCCACATATACCCAATGTTAACATGCTTAGGAAAAAACCCCCACAGTGGTCATGGGGGAGGAGTCTGAGATTATTGAAACTTTTATTTTTTTACTTATTTCTCTATTATTTGGGCTTTAAACTTATAATAAAAATCTATTATTTTTATAGTCTCCTACATGCACATATATAAAAATACATATGATAGAAAGGTAATGGCAGAAGTGATATGAAATATTTAACTTCTGAAAAAATTCAGTTAAAGCTGGTATGTTCTCTACTTAATCTTTCAAAGCAAAGAGGAAAGTACTATTTTTTACAATTTGATAGAAAATTTTTGTGTTTGCCAAGAGTCTTTTCTGAGCACTCCTTAAAACCAGTTTCAGTTCAAGGAGATGCACCTGCAAACTTCTGAGAATACTGTCTTATTACAAAGGTAAAGGAGATACTTTAAAAAATGCATCAAAGAGAAGCACTTTACATAATGAGGTGTGGTTTTAAAAATGTCAATTATGTATTCTGTACAAGCTAAATTTGGGTAAAATATAGCAGCATTCCATTTACAGTCTTATCTTTTCCAATTGAGGAGAATTAAGCACCAAAATGCACTGCTTAGCTAGATGACAAATTGGCTATTGAGAATCTAAAATACTTCTCCATAATGCTATACATCCATGACATACCCAAAGAAGTAGACTGAATATGAGACAACTCTTCAAATACTATCTCACCAATGCTAAGTTGACTCTGATCAGTATCGGAAGAAAGAAAAAACCTAATATTTAATTTACTCTTTCATAGTTTTTAATAAGCTACCATTTTCTTACTTGTACAGTAGTAACTTTAAAAGACAAATATGTACTACCAAATGTTAAATACTGTACGATTTATAAAAAATGTAATTTTAAGAATTTGAAGTAATAAAGGGAAGGTACCTACTTCAAATGAATTAAATAAGAAAATTCCACTTTTTAAGAAATTTAACCAGAAAATGGGAAATTTCCAATTTGTCTAAGGTAATACTAACAATTTTTACTGAAGCCAGAGACTTTACTATTTTTGTTGAAGCCTTCACCTACAGAGCTTTAAAAAATTAATTTCCAGTACATAAAAGGGTGCTAACCAGGGTGCACGACTAGGGGAAAAAGGACTATGCTAGAATGTGAAGTCATGAAGAAGAGGGATATGTCTTATTCATCTTTATATCCCCAGTTCCTAGCATAATGCCTAGCTCAAAGTAACAATGCTTAAGCAATGGTTGTTGCTTTGAACTGAACTGGGCAAATAAGCATTTATACCTTTGGTCTGATTTCACTCCATGTTAAGCACTACATCTGAAGTACCTGAGCTGCTGGCCTGGTTCTTGGCCCTTGACCTTGAATTGAGTAAGGTAAGCCAATACACATACACTTTCTACATCAGCCTTCTGACAAGATCCTCAGAACTGAATCATCACTGGGCTGTCAATCTTCTTTTATGTAGTCTGATTCTTATTTCTTGGATAAGAGTTAATATACCAGTGTGCAAAAGTAATGCATTTTCAGTGCAGGGTAAGTATGTATGTTTATATGAATAAGAATCAAATAAAGGCCTTGCTTTTCCATGTTTTAAATAACAGATACATAGCATCTTATGTTACGACATAATTAGCAATTTTTAGACACTGAACACAATACACTGTATTACAATGCAATGTGGTAGGCTTCCATTTTAGGAACAAAAATAAATTTCACATGAAAAAAGATTTATTTTAAATTCACATAAAATACATTTAGAATAAATCTAAATTTTTAGCATCAAAGTACTTAGAAACAAACACAGAGGAGCTTTAAGATATATAGCTCCATTCTGTTCAAAAAGCACGTACAAAAAGCTCTTTCACAATTATTGATCATCACCTCGTTGCCTTAAATTTCTAGATTTTCCATTTTCAATTCTTCTCTTTTTGAAGACTGGGGCCACTCCATCTGCCATGACTCCAAGAGAAGTGACTGTTTTTTCTTTAAATACCACTTTGGGTTCCCCACCAACATCAGCTTCTGAAGTTGATACATATTCATTTTCAGTGCTTGGAAGTTCCAAATCTACCTCCTCACTGGAACAGAAAGTAAAAATAAAACCATTATTTGACAGAGTAATACAAACTTTCACATGACCTGTGAGGCCAGCAAAGCCCAAGATTTAATGATAATAATAGTGAGAAGATAGAAGTTGGTTATTTTGGAATAGGAAACCATTTTAAAGCACTCATTTTATAGTAGTAGTTAAGATACTGAGTACTTATTTAGGTGGACATATGTCAGGAAAATCTATTATTTTATTCCTGTTGCACAAAAGGTATATATCATCTAAGGAAACGCTTGTGCTTATATATGATCAGCAGTACAAGTTACATGGGTGGATATGGGAGAGGTATTTACGGAAACTGATTTTGCTGTAGACTGACAAGGACTCTGGCGGCCTACACAGCACAAGATGAAAACCATGGAATCTCAATGTCCTAGTGCAGCAGACTCCATGTGGCTCTTTGCCTAGCACTTCTTTTCTAGGAACTAGTCCTTCAACCATCCACACGGTTAGTAGAAATAATCAGTTGACTAATCCAGAGATCAGTACCTGATTAACATGAGCCTATCACAGTACCCTACCCTCTACATAGTCAACTGGACCATGAAAGAGCAAGTAAGTCACACCACACCCATCAGTCCCACCCATGAGCTTCTTAAACATGGACCAGAAAGAGTTAAACCATTATGTTTAACTCTCTAGTAGCTAAGAGTATAAAATCTGTTGGGAACCACATATCCTCCTATATAGAGAAAAGAGTTCTGCAGAGATAAAGCCGGCATGCAGAGAAAAAGAGGGATGGGAGATGGAGACTCCTGCCAACATTTCAGGCTTGATTCCACTATTTCCTGAGGCCCAACCCAATTCCTGCCCCTCCCACAGCTTGCTAAGTAGAACCTTCCTGGGAATCTTCGGAGAAATAACTTCTTTTTTATTTAAGGTAACTCAAGTTTCTATCATTTAAACCAAAAGATTACCTGGTTAGCATGAAAGAAGAGTGATGAAAGGAGAGAAAAGGGAATAAAAAGTAAAGGAATGGTTTAAATGTTAGAAGTCCCAGATATCAAGAGTTGAGAAACCCCATCTAAGAAGAGGGAAGATTAGTGCAGACCTACACTCCTCAATCCCGAGAACAACACAGGTGATGGAGTCATTCAGTTTGATTCTGGGAAACAGAGAAAACCTTTGGTGGAGGTCAGGAGAAGTTTGGAAGGCTATGGTAAATCTAGAGTAGTAGTCCTTATATAGTAATAGCTATACCAAATATCTACTATGTGCCAGATGATGCACAAAGCACTTGGAGTAGAAATCTCTTCTAATTTTATTTTTGCTCTTCTAATGTCTTTTTTTGGCACTAGAACTTTTATTTTTTTTCCCTTTTGGGAACCACCTCTTCTCCCTTCTCTGTCCGTGAGTTTTGAGTTCAGTTCACGTCCACTCAGAATTCATAATGGTTAGCTCAGGAATGGGAACAAGGTTTGGGACTGAAAATTAAGCAAGACCAGTTTTGGAACTGGTAAAGGAGCACCCTCTTTTTGCTGGGATCTCTAACTGTAAGTATGATATTAGCCTAAAGCTTTGCCACCAGGTGGGGAAAGCCTCCTTGAGAAAGGAGAGGAAAGCAGAGACAAAAGTCAGAGACGGACATAATGGCCCGATGATTTTATTCAAGCCCCAAAGTTCCAGCTAGGCTTGAGGCCACTACACCCCTAAACACACCAGAATTTCCGTGATTTGCAAATGAAAAGAGCACTGGAATGGATTATATATACTTCTCAAACAAAACCAGCAAGGCAAGAATAGTGATGTCCCATCAACTATGGTTCTTGATAACTGCAATTTAGAGATAATGTGTGCAATTTAGAGATGTGTTTGCTAAGACTTAAAATTTAATTAATGCTATTTGGTTCAATTATCTTAAAAGTACACAAGAACAAATTTGCTTCCCTCTCATAATGATTATGTAGAAAGGCCAATGGTGATAGTATTGAGAGATCTTTTATGTCCCATCCTATACATACCTGGATAAAAACACAGGTTTAAAAAAACAGGTCTCTAGGCATTTTAGTAATTTTTTTTAAACGTAAGAATGGTTATGAAATTTGCTAACAGTGCAAAGAACAAAAGGAGAATATAAATAAAAAGATAAAATTTCAAACCAGTAATGGCTAGTTTACAACTAAAAAAAACCCCTATTCTGCATAATACAAAACTTAAGTAAGAAGCTATCTTAGTAGATCACGATGCTATCTAACACTTCCTCAAACTCTAATGAGGGGATGCAGGAAATAGGGATTCTCACTGGAATAGGTCTTAAATCTGATTTGTTTTGAAAACAGATGCCTTTCAAAACAAAAATATATATTAAATGCTATTTTTGCTTGCTTTTTCTACTTCCCTATTTTCCCTTGGACTATCAACAATGGTGCTTTCTAAGAAGGCTAGTAGCCCCTGCTGTTGATGGGGTATTCATTCTTAGTTTTTTATTTTTATTTTTTACAGGAGAGGAAACTGAAACTTAAAGAGAGGTTAATAATTTGGTCACCCAAACTGTTATGTGAGTAGCAGAGTGTGAATTAAAACCCAGGCCTGTCTGACCTAAAATCTATATTCTTTCCCCTAGACCACTCTGTTTCCAGGTGAAACTAAGAAATTCCATTAATCAAACAGAGAAGGATTTGAGTAATGAAGAGTCGCAGGGTTTGGTCGCTGGACAAATGAATTTGTGTCCAAGAAAATTTGATGTTAAACTCATTTATTTCACTGAATCTTGGTGCTTTGTGTTGTATTTTGATAAAGTGATCAAGCCATACTATTAAGTGGGATTACTGGAGAGATAAAACAGAGAAGGGTTCCATTTTTGAAATCATAATCCCAGGAAGTTCCTAAGCGGAGGTTAACAGAAGTGGCAGTGTACTAGGACACATCCTGGAGACATAATCAGAGGAGAAAAGAAGTTCGTATTTGAAGGAAAAGGCAAGGGCCTGCAGGTAAACTATATTACAGACAATGTGCCTTCTTTTCAAATAACTTTGGAACAGTTACAAAAAATAATTATATAAGCATTTCCACAAAAATCATGATCATTTCCAAATTCAAAATGCAAAAACTATAAAGGTCGTAATATCTGAACACAGTGTAATAAAGGCAGAAAAAACCCAAAAAAAACTCCCACCCCTGTGAAGATTTAAATTAAACACTCTCTGGAAAACCACCAAGTCAAAAAGTAACCAAAAACACAATATTGAACTGTTCCAAAAACAATGAAATCAAAGAACCTTCATTCAAAGTTTATGCACTATATGAGCAGAACTATATTTAGACACAAAATAGCTTAAACTATTTTCATTAAGAATGGACCCCTTCCTCACCTCTTGTCAACAGTCTAAGTGTTCATCTGAAGAAAGAAGAAAAACAAAGAAACTTAAAAACACTTAGGAAAAGAAAATTATAAAAATAAAGTAGAAGTGAACAAAGAGAAAATCCAATAATAAGTGGATACATTCCTAGAAACATACAACCTATCAAGACTGAATCATGATGAAACACAAAATCTGAACAGACCAATAACAAGTAAGGATATTGAACCAGTAATCAAAAACGTCCCAACACAAAAAAGCCCAGACCAGATGGTTTCACTGGTGAATTCTACCAAACACTTAAAGAAGAATTAACACTAATTCCCCTCAAACTCTTCCAAAAAACTGAAGAGAAGGGATCATTCCCAAACTCATTACAGGAGGCCAGGATTTCCCTGGTAACAAAGCCAGATAAGGATACTACAAGAAAAAAAACCCACTACAGACCAATATCCCTGAGGAATATAGATAACAAAAATTCTCAACAAAATATTAGCAAATTGAATTCAATTGCACATTAAAAGAATCATACACCATGACCAAGTGGATTTATGCTTGGGATGCAAGGATGGTTCAACATTCGCAATCAACTGTGATATACCACATTAATGGAATGAAAGATAAAAATCACATTATCATGTCAACAGATGCAGAAAAACCATTTGACAAAATACAACATCCTTTCATGATTAAAAAACACTCAATAAATTGGGTATAGAAGGAAATATCTCAACATCACAAAGGTCATATATGACAAACCCACAGCCAACATCATACTCACTGGTGAAAGATTGAAAGCTTTTCCTCTAAGATCAGGAACAAGACAAGGGTACCCAATCTCACCACTTCTATTTAACACAGTACTGGAAGTCCTAGCCAGAGCAATCAGGCAAGGGGAAAAAAAAAGGCATCCAAATTGGAAGGGAAGAAGTAAAACTATCTGTTTGCAGATGATATGATCTTATATATCGAAAACCCCAAAGACTCCATCAAAAACAATTAGAACTAATCAACGAATTTAGTAAGGTATCATGACACAAAATCAACACAAGGAAATCAGTTGTGTTTGTATAAACTAACAGTAGAAAATCTGAAAAAGAAAGAAAACAATCCCATTAATAATAGCATCATAAACAATAAAATACTTAGTGATAAATTTAACTAAGGAGGTGAAAGGTATATACACTGAAAACTACAAGACAACGATGAAAGAAATTGAAGAAGACAACAAACGGAAAGATATCCTGCATTTGTGGATTAGATGAATTAATATTGTTAAAATGTCCACACTACTCAAAGCCATCTATAGATTCAATGCTATCCCAATCAAAATTCCAATGGCATTTTTCACAGAAAAAGAAAAAACAATCCTCTAATTTGTATGGAGCCACAAAAGATGCCAAATAGCCAAAACAATCCTGAGAAAGAACAACAAAGCTGGAAGCATCACACTTTCTGATTTCAAACTAGCCTACAAAACTATAATAATCAAAACAGTATGATACTCGCACAAAAAATGGACACAGAGACGAATGGGAAAGAATCAAGATCTCAAGAAATAAATCTTCACATAGAGGGTCAACTAAAATTTGACAAAAGAGCCAAGAATATTCAATAGAGAATGCATAATCTCTTCAATAACTGCTGTTAAAAGTGGATAACCACATGCAGAAGAATGCTATTGCACCCCTATCTTACACCACCACAACAATTAACTGAAAATTGATTACAGACTTAAATATAAGAAATAAACCCATAAAACTAGAAGAAAACAGGGAAGAAGCTCCCTCACATTGGTCTCGGCAATTATTTTTTGGATATGATACCAAAAGCATGGTCAACAAAAGCAAAAATCAACAAGTGGGACTATATCAAACTAAAAAGTTTCTGGCCAGCAAAAGAAATAATCAACAAAATGAAAAGGCAACCTACAAAATGGGAGAAAGCATCTCTAAATCATCTATCTGATAAGGGGTTACTATCCAAAATACATAAAGAACTCATACAACTCAACAGCAAAATCCAAAAAATACAATTAAAAAAATGGGCAGAGGAACTGAATAGACTTTTTTCCAAATAAGACACACAAATGGCCAACAGGTACATGAAAAGGTGCTTGACATCACTAATCATCAGGGAAATGCAAATCAAAACCACAATGAGTTATCACCTCACACCTGTTAGGATGTAAAAAGATAAGAGATAACAAGTGTTGACAAGGATGTGGAGAAAAGCTTCAGCACTGTTGGTGGGAATGTAAATTGGTATAGCCGCTAGGGGAAACAGTATGGAGGTTCCTTGAATATTAAAAATAGAACTACCATATGGTTCAACAATCCCACTTCTGGATATATATCCAAAGGATATGAAAATGGGATCCTGAAGCAATAAGTGCACTCCCACAATCATTGCAGCATTGTTCACAATAGTCCAGATATGGAATAACCCAATTGTCCATCAACAGATGAATGGATAAAGAAGATGTGGTATATATATATACAATGAATTATTATTTAACCATGAGAACGACAGAAAGCTGCCATTTGCAACAACATGGATTGATCTTGAGGGCATTATGCTAACTGAAATAAATGAGACAGAGAAAGACAAATATATCTTTTATATGTCAAATCAAAAAAATCCAAACTCACAGAAAGAGTGCATAGTGGTGGTTACCAGGGTCTGAGTGCTGGGGGAAATGGGGACACTGGTCAAAGGGTACAAACTTCCAATTATAAGATTAACAGTTTTGGTGATCTAACGTACAGCATGGTGATTATATTTAACAATACTATATTATATACTTCAAACTGGTAAGAGACTAGATCTTAAATGTTCTAGTCACACACACGCACACAAAATGGTAATTATGTGACATGATGGAGGTATTAGCTAAAGCTATAGGGGTAATCATTTTGCAATTTATAATTGTTCAAATCAATACACTGTACACCTTAAACTTACAATATTATATGTCAATTATATCTCAAGCTGGAAAAAAATTCTTTAGCAAATATTACATAAGAGGGAAAAAATATAAAAATTTAAAAAGGATTTAACATTTGAAAAATATAAATATACAGAAAGGTTAATGTATTACCAAATGTTTAAAATTTTAAACTCTTGATGAAATAAAAGATTTTTTGGGAAAAATATAAATTACTGAAACTGACTAGTACTCCAGAATAAGTAACTAAAGTGACCACCTCACTCCTTACCCCAAGGACAGCAGCTGTAGCATGTAATAACACCAGTGCTGAGGTGTTCTAGGTACCAAGTGCATACATGGTGCTAAACGTGTTAATTTGTTTTTTCTAATTTATTCCCCACAAAAAAAATCAGAAATTAGGTAGAAACTATTGTCATCCCATTTTACAAAGATGAAGAAGCTGAGCCTCAGGTAGATTAGGCAACTTGCTCAAAGTCACATAGATAGTAACCAAGAGACTAACAGTTACCAAAAATTACCTCCACCTAGACCAGAAGATTTTACTAGTGATTTCTTTTAAACTTTCTAATCTCAGAGAAACTATTAACTATTATAGAACGTTAAAAAATGTTAAATGCTACCGAATTAATTTTATTTAGCATTAAGTTGGATACCAAAATCTAATAAAGATATCACATGTAACAAACAAAAACTAAACTACAGACCACCATTTCCCAACTTGCTTTCCACATCAAAGCTATGACTATTGAAATTTACCAAAATCTATTTCTCATAACAATCCTTGAAGAATCTAAAGCACTCTTCCTTAACATAATAAAGATTATCTATCTTAAGCCAACAGTCAATATCATCTTCAATATAAATTTTAGAGACTTTTCCACTGAATTCAGCAACAAAACACAAATGCCCATTCTCATCATTATTATATAACACCATGTTTGAAAATCTAACTAAAATAAATAGGACATGAAATAAATAGGAGGTAAAGTCCACAGAAAAAAAAATCACGGTATTTGCAGACAAGTGTCTACATGGAAAACTCAAGACTCAAAAGAGTAAGTCTTATAAGTAATAAATTAATTCAGCAACACAACTGGACACATAGGCTTTTTCACACCATAATTACTGGCTAAAGAAATAATAGAAAAAGTGTATGAAATCCACAATTAAAAAAAAGCAAAATATGTAAAAATTTATTCATGTACCTAATAAATACTAAGCACCTAATATGTGCCAGGCACTGTTTTTAGTTCTGGGGTTACAGAAGTGAACCAACTAGACTAAGCGGCTGCACTCAAGCTAGCTTATACTCAAGAACTGCAAGTGTGAGACTTGCACAGAGGCAGCTACAAAAACTGTAGAGGATACAAGACAACTTGAGTAAAAAGAGAGACATATAACATTTTTGGATGAAAATAAGAAATACTGAAAATGTGAATTTTTGCTAAATTCAACAAGTAAAATATAATTTCAATCATTTTGATTAAAATTATATTATACCTGTTGAACACCAGCAAAATGATTTAATTTACCTGGGTGGAAAAAATGGGAAGGAACTGCTTCAGAAAATTTTGAAAAAGAAAAATAATATATGGATACACCGCTGGATATCACAGCATACCATAAAACGTATATAATTAAATCACAATAGTTAAATCTTTATTGTACTTCACAAGCACAAATAGAACAACGGAACAGAATAGGTAGCCAGAAACAAACTGGTAAACTTGAGAATTACACACCAGATAAAAAAGACAGTGTCACTTAAAAATGGGGGAAAGAACAATACCTAAAAATGAGAAAGAAAGGTACTGGTAATATGGCTTGGCCAGGTAGGATAAAAAATTAATTTAGAATCTCATCTCATATGGTGCATCAAAATAATTAGGGATGGATTAAATTACATGAAAACAAAGTAAGACTAGACAAACCAGAAGGAAATACAAGTATATATTTGACTTTTGGATAGAAGATGATATCATCAATAAAACAGATCACAAGGAAAAGTAAGAGATGAGACTAGTTAAACATTACAAAACTCTACACATCTAAAACCATTATAAGCACAATTGAAAGTCAAACTACAAATGTGGAAAATCCACCATTACTACTACTAATAAATGGTTAGGATCTGTACTATATAAGGAAGACAATTACCTTAATAGGAAAAAGTGCAAAGACTATGAACGACAATTCACACAAGAGTAAATACAAAACACTAAGTATATGAAAAAAATTTTAACCTCACCAGTAAATCAAAGAAAAGAAAATTAAAATGAGATATTTTTTGTCAAACTAGGAAATATTTAAAAGCTCAGGAATAATTAATGCTGAGAGGGTTCAATGGCACAGGAACTTTCCAAAACCGCTGATGGAATATAAATTGGTAGGCTCTTTGTGGAAAGTAACTGGACACTGTGTATCAAGATTTTCAAAATTTCATAACCTTTAAACAGGTATTCCATTTCTAGGAATAGTCAGAAATGTGCAGAGAATAATATATCCATATAATAGAGTTTGTTATAAAAACAAAAAGTGTGGAAATAACCTAAATGTCCAACAGAAAGAGAATGGCTGAGGAAAATCAAGGCACATATAAATGATTACATATTATACAGCAATTAAAAATAACATTTATAACATTTTAACAAAATATAAAATATTAATAATGCTAAATAGGGAAAAAGATAACTGAGGAAAATATTTCAGAAGGTTAGTATCATTTCTGGGTAGCTCAATGAATTATTCATATGCTTTTCTTCATTTTCAAAAATTTCCTATAATAATATATACTGTTTATTTTTAGGGGAAAAACCCCTTAAGAAATTAGGCTAATTTACTTAGAAAGTCACACACAATCCATCACATATTAAACTGGCTGACTAGGCTAAAATTTAACAAGAATGGCTGTACAGTATACTTATCACAAGGAAAACAAAATACTCAAAATAAATTTTAAGAACTCTCAACTTTGAAGTATAGGAGATGTTTGTGGAGTAGGACCATTTTCCTGTTTTAAGTCACTTAAATCACTTAGTGGCTGAAGTAATGCAGTCTATTATTTCTGCGACTTCAATATATACAAAGAGTCAATATGCTTATCATGGTGCATTAAATACATATTTCCTAGTATTTCACTAAGTAACATAAACACAACCTGAACTACACAATAATAAAATTGAATATGCAGATATTTGTTTCTCTGATAGAATAATGATGGTGAGTGTGAGAATGCTCATGTGTACACAGTGTGAGTCAGTGTGTGAATGCATGGTCAGTGCGTGGTCATGGTTTGGTAGGAATTAAAACAATCATTAGCTTATTTTTTAAAATAACCATTAGCTTCTATTTTAAAATACTTAATTAGAAAAAATAAAACCACTCTAGAAATAAAAGAAATGAGCTATATTTTTAATGAACCCCTTATCCTTGAAATTAGTTACTGCAATTCATGGAAGTACTGGGATGGAAAGTATTTCTAATGACAGTGGGATTAAGTTTCAGGTACTTACTGAGACTCAACTTCTTGTTTAATTTCTTGCCATTCTCCATATGGGTTTGATTTTTTATGAGTTTTGGGTTTTTCGGCATTTGGACCTGATGAATTCTGCTCCTGGGTATTTTTTTCTTTCTGTGTTTCTGGTTCAGTTCCTTTATCATTGTTTTTATTTTTTTCCTGAAATGTCAAAGTCAAGAAATAACACACTTCAAGCAAAACTATGAGGACAAAAACAAATTGCTTTAACGTAGTCTTGTTATTGATTAATAAATAGTAATACATTAACCCGCGTAGTTTAAATTTGCACATAACACAACAAATGTACATAAAAGAAATTTAATGGTTCATTAGGTTTTTCATCAAGTCTAAAATGTTAACACACCATGGCCAAGCCTGCTTTTTAAAATAATATAACGTGATCCTATTAATGTTCTACAATTGGTCTTTTTTATCCTCTCTTCTCCACTTTTCTGCTTTCTCTCCTTACTTACACATCCAACAGTGACCTCCCTTTACTGTCTGCCCCTTTTGCATTTAATGCCACGTTTTTAGACCCTTCTACACTCATTATCTACTTAAAGAACTCTCTTGCCCTATTAGTCCTTTTTTATTTTTAAAGATTTTATTTTTCCTTTTTCTCCCCAAAGCCCCCCGGTACATAGTTGTGTATTTTTAGTTGTGGGTCCTTCTAGTTGTGGCATGTGGGATCCCACCTCAGCATGGCCTGATGAGCATTGCCATGTCCATGCCCAGGATCCGAACTGGCGAAACCCTGGGCCGCTGAAGCAGAGTGTGTGAACTCAACCACTTGGCCATGGGGCTGGCCCCTCGCCCTATTAGTCTTAACTGAAATCTGTCTTCACATTGAAGACACTGTCAGAGCCTCACTAGAATATACAACGGGTAACTATGTGAAATTAGAAAAAGACACCCTTGAGGAAGCAGCAGTTCCCACGGGAGCCCCTGGCTAGCGCTGGTACTTTCATGGCACCCCTTAATCTGGGATAACAAAGCCCTGAGACCTAGTTTAGCAAGGAGACTATGCTCTAGATTTCAGCTCCTTTGCAAACTACACAGCCATGGGTGGCAGCCATGGGTGGCAATTCTTTGGATGGATATTAACTCATTCCCTCATGCTACTGATATCATAGGACTAGGAGGCAGGGTCTGCTTTCTTTTAGCGATCTTGACTGCTTCCAGGCCATGACTTTTTTAATAAAACATTTTTACTGAGGTCATGATAATTTATGCTTTGATCCTCATGCGATAAATGCTTCCTCCTCTGAGGCTCCTACCACCTTCTATACAGTTCTCTTCCATTCTTTACATGATCTAATGACCTCTGGTGACTACTCCATATTCACTGATGATACTGGCAACTCTGGCATCATGTTCTCTCTATTCAAACTCTTGTTATCCTACAACTTAAAGATTCCCTATCCTCAGTTTTGTGAGCCTCAAAACCAATGACTTTGGCTTTCACTACATTGCAGCCACCTAGTGTTATATATTTTTCCTCATATATAGCACCTGGGGCATAAGTAGTATTCAAAAATTAAATCCTCACATCTACATTCCTTTTAACGTGAACTAGGTTGTCACTTGACAATGCCCCACTTGTGAAATTTTAAACTGCAAAAGCCCACTCTCTGACAACAGAAAGTTATTCTTTTGGCTTCCTCACTCCCTTTCTTCTACTATACCTCCTGTCTGACCTCATTACTATCTTTAATACCTTAACTTCTCCTAGTGTCTGAGTTTGTTGATCTCATCTAAACTTTACATCCTTCATTACAGAGCCCCAACCCCACAGGGAATCACCTTATAAACATTCTTTTGCCAGCACCCTTAAATACCTTTGTCCCTACACCAGCCTATTGCATAGGACCTAAAAACCTCCAATACAGACCTAACCAATCACTGGTCTGTCAAGTGTTGACTTCAAAATTTACAATATCCAATTTCAGTGGAAACTTTAACACTGTTTAGTACTGTGTCTCCAGTTATTTCTTCTCCTTAGTGGTTATTAAAAACAAATATTCAGCAACAGAGGGCTGAATAAATAATGGTATATTCATACCATGGAATACTATCTATCCAACATTTTGGTAGATGAAGACTTACTGAAGTCTTTGTGATAGATTCAATTGAAAAATAATAAAACTTTATTACAGTATCACTCCATATTTTGTTTAAAATAACGTACATGTCTGAATTTAGAAAAAAATTATAGACCAATAAACACCAACATATTATAGTGATTTTTCTGGGAAGTGACAGCATTATAGGTAGTTTGCCCTTGTTTATTTGTATTTTGTAATATTTTGTTTGCTTGAAATTAAAAAGTATCTGTCCCAAGTTGGATGCTGGGTTACCTAAATTTGACTATGAACATGGTGAGATGGCTACCTCAACAAGGGTTTTGCTGCTGCTTCTCTACAAACTGAATACATCCCTCACCCTAAGTTCCACCAAGATTTATGAGGTAGGTAGAGAAATTCCAGGCAATGACAAGATCCTAGATGTGGCCTGGAAGTACCCTCTTCTCCAGCATCCTTGATTATCCTTCACCTCTCAGGCCAGTAATCTCAACCATGGATCAATGCTACATGTCTTCTTTGCTTTGGCACCTGGGGTCCTGAGTGTTCCTGGAGAGGTGACAAAAGCAGGAGGACTAGTAATACTATAAAAGTGTGTTTTTACTTTCCTGCCATGGCTAGGCATTCAGCACCCACCTGGCAATCCTCTTACTTGGTTCATTTCCTCTCCCACCCAGTTTAGTGACTATTTCAATTTATTAATGTTGTCAAGGTCCCCAAGCTCTTTAGCAAGCAATCTTGATTTCTTTATTACCGAATAAATTGAGGTTAAAAGGGATGACTCTTTCAATTTCCTCCCTGATACCAACTCATCCACAGTCATACCTTCTTTTAGAAAATGAAAACTTTACCTTCATACAAAAAATGAGCTTATTCCTTGTTCAAGACCAACCAATCCTCTACCTTTTTTTGGTACTCCCTATCTACCTCCTTTGGAGTCCCTCTCAAGGAAAACACCACCACCACAAATCTCTCATAATTAAGAGTCAATACACAGCCACCATCATATCATCTAATTTCTACTTTTCATTTCATATCCAAACCACATATACATTGTGAACTACTTTCCATCCCTCTGTAATTTGAGTTCTGCTATCCAAAACTCTGGTGAAATCACTAGAAGGGCATCAAGGTCTTTCTTCCAGCAAAATTCAGTGGACATTTTTCTTTTTCTAGACCTAATTAATCCTTGATGCTCTCTACTCCTTTGGCTTCTGGAATACTGAATTCTTCTACTTCTCTGCATACCTTTCTAACCACTCTTTCCTCATTCTACCTTGTGGGCTCCTCTTTCTCTGCCTGCCACTTAAATGTTTAATGTTCCCCAAGGTCATTTTCCTAGGTTGCTTCATCCATTCTGAGATTTAAGTTACTACCAGTATGCTGAGGATACTCAAATTAGCATTTCTAGCCTAGATATTCAGACATGGCATGTTCGGACAGCTCTCTGAATGTTACAGAGGCATCTCAAACTTAGGAGTCTAAAAATGATCTGTCTTGCTACCAAATAGATGTTAATAAATGCTATAGCCATTTATCCAGTTGCCAAAATATGTGTCTTGGCTTTATTTCTATCTTCTACCATAAAAGTGAAGACGTCTGTAGAGCTTTTTATAAACTGATAAACTTTTGTAAAAAATAAATCAAGAACCTACCTTAAACTTTATCTTTGGCTTTTGTGTTTCTGTAGAGACCTCTGCTTTTTCTGCTTTCTGTTCCCCATCAGAATCACTATGCGAATCTGATGATTTGGACTCTTCTAGGGTGCCAAGTGACTTTTCATTGACCTTACTAGAAAGCAGATCGCCAGAGTGTGGAATGAAATCATCAGGTTTTTCCCATGTGGATTCTATTTAACACATTTTAATAGTCATGTTATTTAGTTACCAATTCTATTCAGAAGTAATTCCTAATGCTTTCCGTCACTGACAATGTATTATTAAATGACAACATTGCATCTATTTCACACCACCCCTTGATCAAGAAGACAATAAATAAGAGTTCCCAAAGCTCTTGCTCTCTTATCTCTCAGACATTAATTTCAAACAATCTGGATTAGGTGTATAAACTATAGCCCCAGTGGAAAGAGACTAAAGAACTGGGCACCACTTTCTAAAGACTCTCACAATTTACCTGACAGCAATTTCAGGAAATGTGATAGTCAGCACACATCAGATTTCCTGGAATTTTTTATCACAAATATTTCCTGGGATCCTCACAAAGTGAAATCATACTGTGAAGATCTGAATGAATATAATTTGTCATTTTTATACTAGAGGGAAAAAACTCGAGTGAACTCTACTGCCACCTGGTGGTTTATTAGGCATTTCTAATTATCTTGAAGTTATTCTCTATTTTTAGTTTAACAAAAGGGAACAGGATTCTAAAAATTATTGTCCAACTAGGACAGTTATAAGAGTGGAAGGGGCTCTGTTAATAATTACACTGGTCCAGACACAAACCAAAACTGTTGAGGGCAAATCAGTATGTATAGTCCCTTATTAATATAGGTTACTTTCCAGCACTAATAAAAAACATTATTTCCTTAACTATATTTCATACAATTAACAAAAGAACTTGCAGCAATAAATAATTTATTAAGCATCCACTATGTATTAGGCACTGTTTTGGGAACTTTATAGACCCCACAGAGTACCGATGATTATTTCTATTTTACTTAAGAGCAACTATAGGCTCAGTGACTTGCCCACAATCATATAGCTGGTAGGGGAAGAAGCTGTGTGTTGAGCTCAGATCTAACTCTAGAGCTCTATCATACTACTACATTATATTTTATCTCTATAAACGTTCAGTACCACAATTTTTCTAAGGTAGAACCATTGCATTATATCACTGGGTAGGCTAGGTATCTACTTAGAGGTTACAAGGGCCTTTTCCCTCTAAAAGATTTAATACTATGTAGAGGGCTTTGGACAGTAGGAATTTAAAATAAAAAACCCTCCCAAACTTACACCAATATTTTAGCTATTCTGGTAAATTTAACTGCAGTAGAAACCAAGTACTTGAAGATCAGTTTTATGAAATTAAATTAGATAAAATCTTAATTTGAAAAACTTGAATAGTAACTAGGTAACAATAATTATGCGTGTTTCATAAATATTTATGTAACTAAAACAAAGTGAAAATTTGATAATCTCAGCCACTGCTAAAATAGCTTCAGTTTTGTTTTTTAAAAAAGGAAAAGGCAACTTGAATTAGGTGATTTCTAACATATCTTCCAAGGTAATGATTCTATTTCTAAAATAATTGTGACAAAAATCAGTAATGTTAGACAAAGTAAAAATGATTTTAAAATTTGTGAATACAGTATCAACTGAGAACAATGAGCAGCACAGTATATTATATATGAAAATCTTTTTGCTTTTCCATTGTATTAATGTTTTTAAATTACAAAAAATAACACATGCTTGGTATACAAATATGTTTATCACTATACTAAAATTTGTTAGTTCAGATGATTCATCCAAAGGCTAATAAGCAGTTTCAGGTACAATTTTAGATAGTTAAGGTAATCAAAAGTAATGCTTACCTCCTGTTTCTGTATTGTAATAATAGGTATAACCATCTTCACTTAAACCTTCTACCCAAACAGTCTTCACTGTTGTCTAAGGGGAGGAAAAAAACAGCAAAAACTGAAGATAATGACGTGCTTATATATTAGATAACTAAGGCAGAATCAGCCACCCTATCCTTTTCTCTTGACACCTGGGAGTTAGGGGTGATAATACTGATCATGGCCAGGAAGCTTGGTTTGTGTTAATCATGAGCCAGCTTTCAGGGAGAGAATGTCTCACCTCTGAAGCCAGGCACAATTCTTTGCAGATGGGGACAGGGACATGTGAATGGCAACTGAATGCAAACCAACTAACATTTGGCCTGCATGGAATTTTTGGGTAGACATTACTCTTTTACCTCCACCCAGCCTTTTGTTAGCAAAAGAATTATAGGAAGGAACCAAATGTGTCGGGGGGGGGGCTTACTTGGAAGTAAATTTGCTTAACAAAACTCTACAAAAACCCCAGAAGCCAATCACTTTAAAGAATAAAGCAAAGACACTATTAGTGTGCTTCAGTTACCTTTTTTAAGTTTCCTTGAAATCCTTCAGGTTTCTCCCACTGAGATGCTTAAAGCAAAATATATTGCATTTATAAAACCTTTTTGCTTCAAAAAAAAAAAAAAACCAAAACTTTCCAAAAAAATTAATTTGGTGAAAATTTACAAGATATTCAATGTGTACAAAACACGACAGGTCTATAGTTAAAAGCATAACTAAAAAATTAAGAGCAACAACATATATCCCAGGAATATTGTGCAGAAAAATACATGTGAATGCTCTGTAACCAAGAAGAAAGAACAGAGGAAGGATTAGAAGTTATGGTACTTCCACAGGAATTAGTAGAGCCAGGTAGGGCTTCTCTTAAAGACTTTACGGAATTCAGGCTGGATAAGTTTTGAAGGAATGAGATGGCCTTTTGACATCCTGGGGCAGGGGAGAGTAAGAACTGGAATGACTGACTCAGAAGAGGAACAAGATGAAGTAAGCAGGAATTAACAACAAGTATTGCTGAGAACAAGGATAAAGTAGGCTGGTGAACAAAGGAAGCAAGCAATAGGCGTGAGAAGGGAGAAACGACAATTAATAAATGGTTTCTAGGTAAATTTGAGCAAGACTTATAATCCCTACCATACAATCATTTATGGTTCCCTGCTGAACTGTAATATGCACTTTGCTTAAAGTTCAGTGCAAATACTGAGTGAGTGTTACCATTTCTAGGTAGTCCAAAACTGATGATTCCAAAGATCGTCATAATTGCAATAATACTTGTAGCCAAAGGTTTTCTTCACGATTAACTCTATTAACTCCCTGATCTCATTTTCTACCTTCCTGACCATTTGTTACTTTTTTCCTGGCTTTTCTTCTATCCATTCTTTTAATATAGGTACTATCCACCCTTTTTACTTCTCATTCTCTTCTTTCTCCCTGTCATCTCAGACAGTCATGCGTCACTTAACAACAGGGATATGTTCTGAGAAACGTGGTGTTAGGCGATCTTGTCGTCGTTCTAACATCACAGACTGCACTTACACAAACCTAGATGGTACAGCCTACTATACACCTAGACTATATGGTACTAATCTTATGGGAACCACTGTTGTACATGTGGTCTGTTGTTGACCGAAATGTTGTTATGGGGTGCATGGTTGTACGTCTAAAAGTTAACATATCTACATTCCCAGACTCAATTTATCTCCCTAACTCCAGATTCTAATCATCAATTAGCTATTGAAAATTGTCACATGAATGGCCAATACGTACCTCAACCTTAACACATTTAAAATTGAATTCCTTAGTTTCTCACTTAAACTTATTCTGTTTCTGTATTTCACAACTCAGTAAATGGCACCATCATCCTCCCAGCCCTCCATGACAGAGCCCCAATCTATTTTTCTAGCTTCTTTCTTCTGTCATCAAATCTTCAAAGAACCTTATGTTTTACCTCCAACAGATGACTATTTCCAAAACTTTGAAACCTTTTTAAATTCATATTATTCTACCTGTCTGGAATGCTTGCTGTACCCTCATGATGAGCTACTGCAATCTTTTTCAATCAAAATACCTATGGAGTGTCTGCATCATGCCAGGCACTGTGTAAGGTGCTAGGAATACAAATGGTGAGTGAGAGGACATCATTCCTGACGTGCTCATCCTAACTTATAGATCAGCTCAAAAGTAATTTCTGTGATAATCTCTCAGATCCACATAATCACAATTAATTCTTCACTATTCAGAGCTCCTATATAATCTTAATTATATCTCACATTACAGCACTTCAAAATTCCTCCTTGTATCACACTTAGCTGTTTATTTATGACACTACATTTTATGTTTCTGGAGAGTAAAATGCTACATAAATATATAATAAATGCATTTATCTCAGAATTTATATGGAATACAAATCTCAAATACATTTAGTTTTAGAAGAAAAAAAGATGTTTTTGATTTTCTTACTGAAAAATACCATTGTGTATTTTATTAGAAAGTGATATCCAACACATTAATAGGAGGGGGAGTACTTTGCTGGGTCAATCAAGACAGCCACACAAAAAAGAAAGCAGTTACTGGTTCCCAGTCTGCTTTTGGATAGAAAATCTCTTCCACAGAATATCTGATTTCAAGAAACCCTGTAATTTGCGAAGTGGATCTGAAATGCCTTACTCCCATGTAAAATGCTTTATTTACTCATAGTTCACACTTTTGGAAGGTTTTATTGAGAAAATATAAACTATAGTTTATTTGTAAGGAACTCACCATTAAGGCTTTATCTAAGTATGACATTAAGTCACTATGAGAAGGGTACCTTTTTATTTATTTATTTTTTTTTTTAAAGATTTTATTTTTTCCTTTTTCTCCCCAAAGCCCCCCGGTACATAGTTGTGTATTCTTCGTTGTGGGTTCCTCTAGTTGTAGCATGTGGGACGCTGCCTCAGCGTGGTCTGACGAGCAGTGCCATGTCCGCGCCCAGGATTCGAACCGACGAAACACTGGGCCGCCTGCAGCGGAGCGCGCGAACTTAACCACTCGGCCACGGGGCCAGCCCCGAGAAGGGTACCTTTTTAAAGGGCACATAATTTTTTTTTTTTACCATTGTGGCAAAAATGTTTTTCATTGTTTAAATGTTCCAATATTTACTAAAAGTCCTAACACAGAATAAACTGTCAGTAATCATTGTCTACTAGGTCTATGCCTAAATGACTTACCTCCTGTGATAAGATCATAATAGTAATGGTAACCCTCAGAGGTTATGCCTTCTACCCATCTGCCCTTTGCTGGGTCTTTTTTCTTTTTCTTCTTTTCTTTCTGCTGATTTGATACAGAGGTGGGTGGGATACTGCTAGTTACTGGTGATATGCTTGGCTCTGAAATTTCTAGAGAAAAAATGAGAGAAAGACGAAGAAGCAAATCTAACTTTTTCCTTTTTCTTTTTTTTTTGCTGGTATAAAACATTAATAATGTTATTCAACCAAAAGCCTGAGAAGATTCTCTTGGGAACCTGACACATTATTATAAAGCTCATTTGGAAAACTAAACATGCATGAATATCCAGAAAATTATAAAAAAGAAGCGGAAAGAGGAATCTAGTCCTACTAGATATTAAAACTTATCCTAAAACTATGGTAAAAAAAAAAAAACCCAGTAGTATGAAACTGAACCAGGAGTAGGCAAACATGACTGAAACAGAACAGTACTGACACTGACCCAACTACAGATTCCTGGTGTTTCTTATTAGAAGAAAAAGAGTTAATTTAATAAATGATGTTGGACTAACGATAAATTAATTGGAAAAAAGTAAAGCTATTCCCCACTACACGGTCCCTCTCATGTTTTTACACCACTATAAACTGCAAATCAAAGACATTTATGAAAAGACACAAAGTAAAATAACGTTAAATCTGACTACATAAAAATTCAAATATTCTGTATGGCAAAAATAAAAACAAAAAAATATATATACAAGAAAGACATATGGCAAATATTTACAACAAATATGACTGCCAGTTAATGTTCCAACAAAGATCCCTTACAAATCCAACACTGTAACCGAAAAATGAGCAAAAAGTACAAAGGTAATTCAGAAAATTAACATTTACTTTCACTTATATTCAAAGAAATGCAAATAAATACAATTATTTTTTTGCATTAGATCAATAAGTACTGAAAAGAATGACCAAATCCCGTGTTAGCCAGTCTGATCCATCAGGTATTTGAAAAAATGGGTAGTTTTTATGGCTTTACTTTTTTCCAAAGGATTGGCTAGCTATGCCCAACAGCTGTAACCAAACTTTAAAAATACTATCCTGGGGGCTGGCCCTGTGGCCGAATGGTTAAGCTGTGGCGGCCTGGGGTTTTGTGGGTTCCGATCCTGGGCACAGACATGGCACCACTCATCTGGCATTCCTATGTCTACTGCAGCATTGCTCACAATAGCCAAGATATGGAAACAACCTAAATGCCCACCATCAGATGAATGGACTAAAAAAATGTGGCATAGGGGCCAGCCTGGTGGCAAAGTGGTTAAATTCTCGAACTCTGCTTCAGTGGCCCAGGGTTCACAGGTTCAGATCATGGGTGCAGACCTATGCACTGCTAATCAAGCCATGCTGTGGCAGTGTCCCACATACAAAATAGAGGAAGATTGGCATAGATAGCAGCTCAGCAACAATCTTCCTCAAGCAAAAAAGAGGAAGATTGGCAACAGATATTAGCTCAGGGTCAGTATTCCCCCTCCCCCAAAAAAAGTGGTATACACACACACTGGCATATTTTTCAGCCATCAGAAAGGAGGATATCCTGACATTTGCAACAACATGGATGGATCTTGAGCACATTATGATAAGTGAGAAAGAGAAGCCAGATAGAGAAAGACAAGTAGTGTATGATCTCACTTATATGTAAAATCTAAAAAAGTCAACTCATAAAAAAAAATAGTAAAATGGTGGATACCAAGGGATGCAGGGTAGGAGATAAGATTGAGGTTGTTTAAGGGTACAGACTTGCAATGAGCTGTATATAAGCCATAGAGATCTAATGCACAATATAATGAATATAGGCAATAATACTGTACTATAATTGTGTAATGTGATAAACATTGCTACAATGGCAATCATATCACAATATATAATGTATCAAACTAATATGTTATACATCTTAAGTTTACACAATTTATATATCAAATATATTCAATAAAAAAATTAAAAAAAAGAAAAAATCATTTACCTTCTAGTAGCAGTCAGTTAATTTGTCCACAAAAGGCTAATTCACTATAATTCAACCATATAAATAAACATGATTTATAGTTTTGACCATATGGATAAAGTGAACTATGGTTATAATGCAAGGCCTATTTTTTAATGAATAGCTCCTTTTAGCCAATTAATTAGAATACCTAAAAAACTCAAGTGTCTCTGAAATGAATCAGTGACAGACCCAGCAATAGGTAATCATAAAGGCAGGACGGTTGCTGTGAATGGAGGTGTTGAAAGATGAAGTTTTAAAAGCAACACAAAAGTGCATAAGCAAAGTCCCACAGTCTAAATAGGGCTATGATGCATAGGAAAAGCCCTAAGAGTATACCTGACCTTGAGGGTATCATGCTAAGTGAAATAAGTCAGATAAAGAAAGACAAATACAGTACGATTTCACTCATAAGTGGACCATAAACACACAGACACACAGAACAGAGTAGTGGTTACCAGGGGAGATTGGGGGAGTGGGCAAAAGAGGTAAAGGGGGACATTTGCAAGGTGACACAGAAACTAGATTTTTGGTGGTGAACACAATGTAGGCTATATTGAAATTTATATAATGTTATAAACCAATGTTATCTCAATAAAAAAAAAGTCCCCCCCCCCCCCCCCCCCAAAAAAAGAGTATACCCTGAGTGTATAACCTCTTTATGGAAACAATAAAAGCTCGCTTAGCATGACTCTGATGTTACTTTTAAAACATGCTGGCTGCTTTTTTACCTGACTCTAAGCCAAGCCTTTTCAAATCCTCTTGGTATGCTTTCAGGGCAGCTGCCTCCATTGCAGCAAACTCCTTTGATGCCTTTTCTTCTTCCTTTGCCTTATCCAGGCTCTTCTGTTTAATCTATGTGAGACACATACAAGTGAAGGCTAGATAAAGTACTGATATTTACATAGAAAAATTGGCAAAGAAAGAAATTAACTAAATTACCTCACTGATCCTCTTTGCCACATTTTCCTTATGATTCTTTCCTCTTTCATGAAATTCAACACTCTTGAAAATGAAAAAGAGAGAAAATACAAAGGAAAACTACATAATTATCATAACGTTCACAGTAAAGTAACAGTAAATATGGGAATGGAACATAAAATTGAAACTAAAACAACTGGCAGAAAAGATAAAAATAATTTTAATGAAAATTGTCCCTTTTTATGAAATGACACTAGGAAACTGACTGACATTATTTGTTATTATGCCCTCTGACTAGGTTTCCTTTGGGCTTAAAATAAACTATGATGGCCACATTAACGGAGAAAAATACAAGGTACTCTTGATGACTAATCTAGTGAATATAATTGTAACAAGGACTCAAACAAGACATGAAGCCAAAAGAGGAGTGGAAAACAAATCTTAACTTCAAGAAACACCTTTCAACATAAAATGTCAAAACCAGGACGTCTCTAGAATTTCTACTGCCCTACTTGCCACATTAGGTAAGAGACATAGAGAATAAACAATGATCCTTTGAACCTTATTCCTCCAAACTGGGAGAAGAGTGGTCATTAAAAAATTCCTCCTAAACTGTACACAAATACTTTATACAATGTGGTAATGATACAAAATATAAAACTCCTATGTAGGACAATTTGGCACCATCTATCAAAATTAGGCTGCTGTAATAGAGAACAAAGCTCCTTATATATTGATGTGGAGAGAGTTCCAGCATATACTGTTCAATTAAAAAAAAAAAACCTATGGTGCAGGATAGTGTATACAGTATGCTACCTCTTACGTATGTTGGAATAACAACCTATATCTGTATGTACAGGTTAGAAACAATGGAAGAATAAACAAGAAAAGGAAAAAAGTGATAACTATGAGAAATGATAGTAACTGGATGGATGGGGACAGAGGTGGGTGAGTGACTGTTTACCTATCTAAAATAGTCAGAAGTGCTCCCTAAATTACAAATGTCTGGTTGTATGCAATAAGAAATTTCTGGTAAACTGCAAAATAGATTTTGTTAACCAAATCTTATACGATGTACTAGCTGAGCTATTCTAAAGTACTACTGTGAATTCCTCTTTAAAGTGTGACTTTGTAAATAAAATTCATCCTCTATTTTTCATATATTGGGTTTCCTAAAGTTGATTATACCACACAAAGAATATTAAAGGCCCATTCAAAAATAAATTAATTTTGTTTCTAATTAAAGGTTAAATCAATGTGTATTAGCAATTCAAGGAGATGAAGAAAGACTATCCCAGAAGGGTTTACTCTAGATAACTCATAAAACTTAGTGAACTGCTTGGGTACTTCCAAAAAAGAAAGACTATCAGCGTTTTGGGTGGGTCTGAAAATTTGTGACGTTTATTTGTAAGGATGGCCTAAGTCAAACAAGACAGTCAAGAACTTTAGCAACTGTTCAAAAAGACCAAAAAACAGGGGGCTGGCCCAGTGGCCGAGTGGTTGGGGTTCCACATGCTCCACTTTGGTGGCACACGTTTGCGGGTTCGGATCCCAGGCGCAGACCTCCTCCACTCATCAGCCATGCCGTGGAGGCATCCCACATACAAAATAGAGGAGGACTGGCATGGATGTTAGCTCAGGGCTAAGCTTCCTCAAGCAAAAAAAACAACAACAAAGGACTAAAAAACAAAACAAAACCCAAAAGAAACACATCCTCAAACTTCTTGTAGACAATAGTAAATAATGTCAGCCCTCATATCCACGGGGTCCGCATCTGAGGATTCAACCAACTTTGCATCAAACACTATGGTAGGCTGAATCTGAGGATGAGGAATACGGAGTGCCAATTAAGGGACTTGAGCATCCCAGGATTCTGGTATTGGGGTTGGGGTGTGGTGTCCTGGAATCAATCCCCCACAGATACTGAAGGACCACTGTAATGTCTACCAAAGAAGAAGACATTGTTAAGGATGGGGCTACTATTCCTTTGAGCATCTAATTCCAATGAGTAAAAATGATGTGAATATATATTCAAATGATACCCTAGCATTTATGTACTATGGACATTTTAATATGACATGCATGAAAGGAGGGAAAAAAACTCAGTGGAGCTGCTTTTTGTTTTATGTTTAAAAGCTGAATCTAGAGTAAGAGATACAGTAATTATCTGCTTAATCAGAGTTGTTATTTCCATATTCTGAACAGAGGTGATAATGTTTTTTCAAATTTAAGCATTTACAGATATAAAGCTCTGCATCAAATATAATTCTTAGAGCAGAAAGCAAACAAGAAAAATGACAATAATGTTTCTGTTTACCTATTAAGGGCTTTCCACTTTTACTTTGTATCTGACAGCATTACAAACAATATCATCATAACATAGGTATTTCATAAACATGAATGAGATTACCCACTCAATGTCCATGTCCTGAATGTGACTGAACGGCCAGAGAAATAATTTAGCTTAATATATAATCAAATCTAGGCTGATGAAAAAGAAGGCTCAGAGCTTTCCTACAAGGAATGAAAAAGCAATAGAAAGCTTTCAATGTTTTGAAAAATCAAGAGCAATGTATATAAAAATGCTTTGTAAATTCTGAGTTTAGGTGAGAAAGGAACACTTCACAAGAATACACTGTTATCAGAATCTCTAATAGTGTAATTATCATACAGGCCTATTGTCCGCTATCCAGCACTTGCAGTAATCACAGAATTTCTTTGGTTGTGACTTCCAGTAGTCTGCCCTGAAAAAGGGAAAAACAAGTCTAAGCTTATTTACAATTTAAAAAGGTAAAATTCTGCATGCTTCAAGTCGTCTTAGAGTTTGAAAAACTATCAGAAAAACAAATAAAAAGACATACTATAAGCCCCTGCTACTGAATCTTGTCTTGTTACAACACAGCATCCTGTTTTATTATTTACCTGACTGAAGCAGTCCACTGAAATTCTGTTGCCAGTAGAGTAGAAAAAGTCTGCACCGGATTTAAAACTCCCTTAAATAAAATGACTTTTTCGTAAAAAAATTTCTCATTTGCTACTGTCATCAGTGTGAAGAAACAAGAAACATCTTAAGAGAAGATTAATTATCCTTTTTATTCATGTCTGGCATTTTGGGAGGGTGCTGGAACGGTGGCCTGAAAAAACTCGGAAAATTTGCTTTAAATCGTTATTTCCACCAAAAGGACAAAGCACAAGACTCGGTGGGCGGCAGTGGTTCCTCCGAGACTATCAGTTAATACGATCTGTGCTTGAGCCACAGGGCAAGAGAGAGCTGGGAAAGCCCAGGGACCTCTCAGCCCGTAAGACCAAAAAAAAAATAAAATGGTGATTACCGCTAACCAGTGCTGGCCGCTCTGGCAGGCGGAGGCGGCAGCGGTGGCCGCACTCCAACCCTACAGGCTCACGATTCCCCAGGGTTCACGCGATGCAAAAACGAAAAGGGAGGGTGCCCGCGACCCCAGACCACGTAGGTGGAGGCAGCACTCCGTCGCTTCGCGGGTGGCCGTCCAAGCTCAGCCGGCCGCTCGCCTGCCTTCCGAGAACCCGTGCTCCAGGCCCCCAGGGCGCCCTGCGGGGTAACATTTCTACCCCGCCCGGAAAACCGGCCCTGCAGGTCCGGGCCCGGTCCCGAGCGAGTTAAGAGCGCGCCCGGCACGCCTCCAGCCGAGGGGCGGGGGAGGGGGCGGTGGTGGAGGGAGAGCCTCGGGGAGGAAAGGCCGCCCAGAGAAACAACACCGCCTTGTTCAGGGCCTGAGACCCGACTCACATGACTGGACCCGCCGCTCGGCGCGTCGCCCCTGGGTCCGGCTCAGGCTCGTGTTCCTCACCCGGAGACAGTCGAGACGCTGCCCGCCGCAAGGCCCACCCGAACCTCTCAGCCCGGACACCTCCCTCCTGCTCCGGGACCAGTGTTCCACGGTTCCCAACTACGGGTGCCCAGACGACTCAATCCGCGTGCGAAATCTCCTCCCCTCCCCTCCCCCTACAGGGGCGGTACTCCCGGCTCCTGAGAGGTGGGGTCGCTATAAAGGGGTTGAGGTCACCGAGAAGGGGCGAAAGCGCGACGGGGCCTGAGCTGAAGGACAGATCCTCAAGTCTCAAGTCCCCGCGTCATCCCGCCTGTTCTCTCCCTCACCCCCGGGATCCAGAACCTCCACCCTTCTTCTAGGCTCGCTGGCTCGTGGCCAGGGAGCTCGCGCGCCGCCTCCGCCCCGAACGCAAACAGCTGTTCCCCGAGACGTCGCCGCCCTCAACTTTTGCCAACTAGTCTGCACGCACTTTGACCAGCGGAGCAACCCGGACCCGGAGGTTGGGGGCCGTTGGCGGAGTAAAAAAAAAAAAAAAAAGTAAAACAGCTGGTTTCGAGGCTACGAGTTGCTGGGCTTCGCCTCCGAACTTTCCTGAGGCGGCGGAGCGGCCCCGCCCCGTCCCCGCGACGCCCGCGCGCTCGGGCCGCGCTCGTTCCCTCGTTCGGGAGCGCGTGGGCACGGGCGGCAGCGGCCCGAGTGGCGGCGACGAGTTGAGCCGAGGCAGCGGCCGGCGCTGGCGCTTGTCAGGTGAGTCACCGCGGTGCTTCTAGCAACGCTTCCCATATGGTCTAGCGGTTAGGATTCCTGGTTTTCACCCAGGCGGCCCGGGTTCGACTCCCGGTATGGGAACGGCATAGCGTTTTAATAAACCGGCACGGGGAGACTAACATTTTATTTCCAGTGGCTCCGGCTCTTCCCGCCCTGGTCTCCGGGTGAGTTTGTGCAAAACAAGCTTTAGTGTAGTTGTTAACGGCGCCGTGACCTGGGCTGCGGCTCCGGGAGCCACGAGGGCGGCGCGGGGCCGGCTGGAGCAGCGAGCGCGCTCGGGGTCTCTGTGCTCCCGCTTCGGGCTGGCGGGGCTGAGCCGTCGGGAAGGAGTTTCACTTTCCCCGGGGCTGCCCTACGGCCCCGGGCAGTCCTTTTCCAGGCGCTCGGGAGGTGATGATTAACTCGGGCCGCGCCTTATCTGCTCCCAGCGCCCCCCTCGGGCCCACACCCTCCTCGGCCGCCCCCTTGCGGCTGTCCCAAGTGACGCGGGCGGGTCTGCCCCCGTGTCCTCGGGCCCGGGAGCCCGCGCCCGGCTCCTCGCCCTCGTCATCGTCCCCCGGGGTTTACGGGAATCCCCACCCGCTCCCGACACAAAGCAGCCTCCCAGGGGGCGCGCGTCGAGGGCGGGCCGGAGGTCCCCGCGCGGCGGCGTGGCGGCCGGCGAGTCCCGGTGCCCGCGGGCAGGCTGTCCAGTACGCGCGGCTGCCGTCTCCGCCCGAGCGGCCGCGTGTCCACCCGGGCCTCCCGCAGCGGCCGGCCTGCGAGGTCATCCCGACTGACGTCGAGGGCGCCGGTGCAGCTCCCCCAAACTCCCGCAGGCTCGAGAGCCACCGGCTTGAGTGCTTTTGCTTGGCAAGGCCTCTGGGAAAAGGAATCCTTTTTTTCTTTCTTTTTTTTTGTTTAATGTTTTCCCCCTCCTGTAGAGAAAAAAAATCACTATGATGAAGTGTCTTTAAAGAAGAAATTTGACTGTCCAAAGGGTCTAACGTTTTGAGCGGCGCTGATAGAAAATCCTGGGTTGGAGGTGGGGCTTGCAAGAGAGAAAATTGGCCGGAGCCTGGCGAGGGGATGTTCTAACAAAGTTTCACTGTATTTTTAAATATAGAAGCCCTGTGTTTATTACAAAGAAGGGGCAGCTGTGTCAGCAGCATGTGAGCTGTAAATGAAACAAAAGCATTATCTTAAATGGAAGCTGAAATTAGAAAATGGGGTGAGCTATAATGTTTCGTCTATTAGGCCTCTGGGAGCAAATGAAGGAGGAAAAAGTGGCTCTTGTGGATGGGTTTCTGGTCAGTGCCATTAACAAGAGCAGAAGTTTTGGCTATTATGTGCGTCCCCAAACTGTTTTATAATTTTAATTGCACAGTGAGTTTTGAAATAATCTGTTAATGTGATCTGCGTGGTGCAGGATTAGTTACTTTTACATCGTAAATAAACTTACACCACTAAAATATTTCAAATCGTCTTCATTAATTCAAATATTTCAACATTTACTCTACACCAAGCACCCTCAGATGCTTTTGAAAGTTAACTGATGTTCAGGTTTTTCATGTTAGGAGGTTTGTGGATGGAATACTGAATGGAATCATATCTTGTCCCCGTGATTAGCAGTATGACCTTGTGTAGATCTTTCACATTCTTTGTGCCCTGGGTTTAGAGCCATAAATTCTTGATAATACATATCACTCACAAACTTCAGAAAGAGTTGCAAGAATTGTTGAGCAATTCTTGAGTAGCTAGTGAAAGTGGAAAATTTCGCTTAAAGAGTGGGATCGTGTCATTAGTAAGGAATATTTACTAAAGAATTAGGTCAGAATTTGGAAGGAAAGACGACTCTGCCTTAATCGCCTCTGGAGAGGGCTTAACTCTTGACTTTGCATTTTGTAATGACTTGGTATCTATTGTTCCAAACAATGCTAAAATGGGTGTGACTTTCAACTGAGCACCCAGTAGTGGCAAATAGCTTTACTCTTATGTACTTAAGGTATACTGAGGGGAGTAGTTTTGTGACGATGTCTCTGTCCAAGAGCAGACACATTTATTGTGTACCAGGCGGACAGGGTCAGGCAACATCTGAGTGCAGAAGTGCTACAGGAGCACAGAAAGGAGAAATCAGCTCTACTCTGGGGAGAGGGCAGAAAAAGAGACTTGGAGGAGAGAGTGTTTGTCCTGGACCTTGAAGAACTGGTTGGATTTCTCCTGGTGGGGGATGTGTATCATAAGGCTGGGGTGGAGGGGGGGACAAGTATGAGGCTGGCAAGTAGTCTGGTTGGGCAGGAGCACACAGTGCCTGGAGGGAGAGCCAAGGGAGATCAAGATGGAACCATAGAAGGGAATTTTAACTTGATAAATTTTGACTAGGTGACAGTTTCTTTTATCAAGGGAGTGGCATTTATGTCATTAGAGTTACAAAAACATTTTTGTCTCTTTGAAAGAACCAAACTTAGCAATAATATGCGAAAAATTCTTGTTTTCAAAGATTCAAATAGTATAGAAACATGTAGAATATTCTGTGCCCATAGTTTTTATGTTTAGCAGTTGAATATTGATTTTTAATTAATATAATGAAGAAAAGCAGTCAATTAATTAGAATTCAGTTTAAAAGAATGAAATCAAGGGGCTGGCCCCATGGATGAGTGGTTAAGTTCACACGCTCCGCTTGTGTGGCCCACAGGTTTCACTAGTTTGGATCCTGGGTGTGGACCTAGCACTGCTTATCAGGCCATGCTGAGGCAGTGTCCCATATAGCTCAACTAAGAGGACCTAAAATTAGAATATATAACTACATACTGGGGAGCTATGAGGAAAAGAAAAAAAAAAAGATTGGCAACAGATGTTAGCTCAGGGCTGATCTTAAAAAAAAAAAAAAGAATGAAGTCTAGGTTTAAATTATGAGAATGATCTGCAATGTTCTTATTTGCTTGCTTTATTGAAAATGACCTTAATATTCTAAGACAGAGCTGCTAGGTACTGTCCGTAAGGCATACACCTTAAATTGGTTAAGACTAGGTGATAAATGTGTGAGGATTAATTTATATGTTTGTGTCTTGTTACTAAAACGCCATTGGGGGCCAGCCCTGTGGCCGAGTGGTTAAGTTTGTGTGCTCTGCTTTGGTGGCCCAGGGTTTTGCCAGTTCGGATCCTAGGCGCAGACATGACAGTGCTCATCAAGCCATGCTGAGGCGGCATCCCACATGCCACAACTAGAGGGAACCACAACTAAAATATACAACTATGTACCATGGGGCTTTGGTGAGAAAAAGGAAAAATAAAATCTTTAAAAAAAAATAAATAAAAACACCATTGCTAGCATGTTTTAGGTGTTCTCTCTTGGGCCACAAAAGAGAATGCTACTATTGCGTGCAATCAGAAGATATGTGACAGTTCTTAAATGTTTGCATAGATGAACACCTGTATTTAAAAAAACATAAGGGATTAAAAAATGATGATGGCATTTTAAAATCCATAGACCTCACCATGGTCTCTGAGGCCCGTTGTTATCTGGCCTCTACTTACCTCCCCACCTTCGTCTCCTACCTTCTCTGCCTTTTCATTTTACTTCAGCCAAATTGGCTTCGTTTTTGTTCTTTGAACATGCCAAACTTGTTCTTTTCTCAGTTTTATTTCTTGCTGTTGCCACTTACTGGAATATTCCCCTTCCTGCTCTTCACATCTCAGGTCAACGTTACCTTCTCAGAGAGGTCTTTTCTGACCTCCCTGGCTATGGACTCCCTTTTCTTCTGGTTACTTTACCCTGTTTTATTTTCTCATTATCTGAAATTAAGATGTTTATTTCTCGTCTTATTCCACTAGAAGTTCCATGAGGGTAAGGATATTGTATGGTGTGTTCTTGTTCTATAAGATTCAAACAATAGTAAAGAAGTTGAAACTCTCATCATTGCTGGTGGAAATGTAAAATGGTGCAGTCGTTTTGGAAAAAAGTTTGGCAGTTCTCTCAAAATGTTAAACATAGAGTTATCATATGACCCAGCAGTTCCACTCGTAGGTACATATCTAAGAGAAATTAAATCCTATGTCCACACAAAAACTTGTACACAGATATTTATAGTAGCATTATTCATAAGCAGAAAGTGGAAACAATCCAAATGTCCGTCAACTGATGAAGAATTAATAAAATGTGATGTATCCTTACAATCAAGTATTATTTGGCAATAAAAAGGAGTGAAGTACTGATACATACCACAACATGGATCAATCTGAGGAACATTATGCTAAGGGAAAGAAGCCAGGCTCAAAAGACTACATTTTGTATGATTCTGTTTGTATGAAATGTCCAGAATAGGCAAATCTGTAGAGAAAGAAGATAGATTATGTTTGGCTAGGAATGGAGAGGGGCAGATACAGGAGGTGGGGAGGAAATGCTGTTGTAGGTACAATGTTTCTTTTTAGGGTGATTAAAATATTCTAAATTAGATTATGATGATGGTTGTATACCTGTAAATATACTAAAAAAATGAATTCTCCTCTTTGAATGGGTGAACTTTATGGTATGTAAATTATATCAACAAAACTGTTAAAAAAAAGATTGAAGCAATAAAAAGCATATAGAATATTTTGTCTCTACATTTTACATTTATCGTTTGGATGTTAAATGTTTAAAAATAATGATGGAATAATTTAACACTGCAACTCTGGCTCCTAGATAGTCCAGGAATATAGCAAGTCCTCAGTAAATGACTGATGGAGGTTAAGGTATACAGATAATTATGATACAATGCACAGTGTGATAAATGCTCAGAGGGGATTAAGCCAAGGGTCATAAGGGTTTGAAGGTCTGCAAAATATTACATCTGGATTTGTGTAAAGGGAATGGGGAGAGGCCTCGAGGAGGCAGCATTTCAGATGGGCCTTGAAGGCTGGTGAGGCTTTTGCTGGTGATAATGATGTTGTGGGAGGCAAGGCATTAAGAAGAAAGCAAGCAGGAGCAGACGCACATTAACAGTGGCTAGCACATTTTGGCTGAATTGAGGGTACAAGTAGGATAGGAGTGGGAAATAACGCTGCAAAAATAGATTAGGGTCTGAGCAGACAATGTCAGTGCTGCCAGATCTCCTCTTGTGTCTTGTGTGCTTCCTCCAGTGGCCCATGCTTGGGAAGAACTTTATCCTTTACCTGCAGAAAGCTGGAAGAGCCTGGGGGCTTATCCCTCTCCCTCTAACAGCTCTCAATCCAACACTGTCCAGTCAGGAAATAATTTTGGAGCAGGGACTTTGTCTTGTTCCCTTGTGTATTGTCAGCGCTTGGAGCAGTGCTTGGTACTCGGTGAGCGTTAGGAAAATATTTGAATGAATGAATGAAGGAAGTTGCAAGGTCTATTTCAAGTGAAGTATATTTTACAAATCCCCTTGACTCATGCAGAACATATAGATAGGAGATTTTGGAAGGTTCTGATTGTGAAGTTGCTTGAATTTGGGATAAGGATTTTACTTAGCTAGGAGAAGGGATTTCTGGTTATATGATGTGTTTTTTGTTTATTTGTTTCTTTGTTTTGTTTTATTTTGAGGAAGGTTAGCCCTGAGCTAACATTTGCCACCAATACTCCTCTTTTTGCTGTGGAAGATTGGCCCTGAGCTAACATCTGTGCCCATCTTCCTCTATTTTATATGTGGGATGCCTGCCACAGCATGAGTTAATAAGCAGTGTGTAGGTCTGTGCCTGGGATCCGAGCAGACAAACCCTGGGCCATCGAAGCAGAGCGCAAGAACTTAACCGCTACCCCACTTGGTTGGCCCCTGATGAGTGTGTTTTTTTATTTTAAGATTTTATTATTTTTTTCATTTTTCTCCCCAAAGCCCCCCAGTACATAGTTGTATATTCTTTGTTGTGGGTCCTTCTAGTTGTGGCATGTGGGACGCTGCCTCAGCGTGGCTTGATGAGCAGTGCCATGTCTATGCCCAGGATTTGAACCAACGAAACACTGGGCCGCCTGCAGCGGAGCACGCGAACTTAACCACTCGGCCACGGGGCCAGCCCCTGATGAGTGTTTTAATGAAATTAATTTGGTAGTAGAGTGCAGGATGAACTGGAGGATGGAAGGATTGTGTCTTTGGTGTCCAGTCCCATTTTCCCGTTCCTGTTCCTGCTCCCACTCTCCCTGGGTTAGGCCTTGACCAAGGACTGGGGTCTCCTGCAGTACAGTAATAAGCTAACAGCTCTCCTTGCCTCTAGTCTCTCCCTGAATCAGGTGGCGGCAGCAGAATAGAAAGGATCAGATAAAAGAGGTGTTGTATATTGAAGGAAAAATTTAAGATGTCAAGAAGTAAATATTGTTAAAAGAAATAAGGAAGTTATGGAGCATAGATTTTTTTGCGGGAAGAGGACAGGGAATTTTTGCCACTGGGGTTGGTCAAACAGTACATTGTTATTGGCCACCTGTATGTATATGTGTGTATGGCTTTTTGAACACGGAAATTCTATGTTGAATCCAGAGACAAAGTTAAGATGGTGAGACTGCCACCCTGTGGACAACATAACTTAGAACTAAAACCCTCAAGAATTATGATGAACATTCATTTGAAATTCACTGTTTTAGTACTGATTATGATTCTTCTATGCTGGTGTATGTGGTTATACTCATTAAACAGAGAGTTGAAATTAGTTTGCCTTCTGAACTTTTTCTGAGGCTTTTAAATAAACAGAATCTCAAATACAATCAATAGCTTAAAAAGTTGCAGAGAAATTCAAGAATGCCTTTTAGATGGCATATTTCTTTGCTTTAGAAATTTCATATCAAGTAGTGTGTTTGTTAAAACATTGTGGCATGTAGTCCTGTTGTAAAATGGTCTTTTGTCCCTTCTATTGTACTAATTTTTTTATCCTATTCTATAATACATATGATATTGTCTTTGAGAGTTCTATTTCTTGAGAAGTATGTGAACCCCCCCCCCCCTTTTTTGGTCTTAAGTGAAAGTGGCCTTCCCTTCCCATTTTTTGTATAGTTGAATTTTGTTAGAAATTCCCCATGCTTTGATGAATTGCCTTAATTGTGTTTAGGTAAACAATTTGGATTTTATTATGTTATTTAGAAGGGCAGTCTGCTCACAAATTAAACTCGTAAACTAGCTTGAACCAAAATGAAATGGTGATTGTGAAAGACTTACTTGGTCTCTGCAACTCAGGAAATGGTTTCATCTTGAACTCTGCAAAATAAAACTTCCCAGCAGATGAGCGGTGTACAGACTAATGTCGTAAGTGGTGTGCACACTTGTATCCCCTGAGGTGTCAGGAGGGGTGGGGTAGCCATTTAGTGCTTGAAATTTGTGCTACCAGTAAAGCAGAAGTGGGCTGAAGCAGCTTTCTGAGGTTGGCAAATGTGCGTTCTTTCTGAATGTGATATTGAGGCTAAGGGAGATAATGGAGGAAGTATCAACTAAACCCCTAGCCCCTTAAGTTGCCTGATTCTGCACCTTAGGGACCTTACATTTTGGTAATAGAGACATTCAGTTATAATGTTAATAATTTTAAATATTTCTCTGAGTTTGTTTTTCTCAAAAGTGTAGCATGACAGACATGATAATATACTTTAAATGTTTGGTTTTATTTAACCTTTTCAAAGTAAATGTTTAGGATTGTGGGTGACTTTTCTAAATTATTTTTGGCTATATTTATATCTTACACAGTTGATGTATACTGTGTAATTTTAAGCGAGGTAGACTATGAATGATGAAAATGCACATGTTTATCTGGGTCCATGAGGTCCACTGCCATATGAAAAACAGCATTATTTAGATATTGTTTAAGGAAAGTAACTTTCAAAATACTTCATGGTCTGTTTGCTCCTTTCCTAAGTATTCGGACAAAGAGCCAATAAAGTTAGAGATGTATTTGTTTTCTGACTTTCTTGAATGATTTCATTATCATACTGTTTTTAAAACTGTGACATTGAACTTACATAAAGAAATTTTTAGTTTATTATTTAACGTACACTTAAGAAACTTTATCACACAGTATCTGCCTTTTTATGCTAGAATGGTGACTGTTTTAGGATTAATGCTGGTTAGCATTCCCTTTTACTTTTCACAACTGGGTTCCTTTTCACAAATTTAAGTATAGAGCATTTTGGTCTTTGAAAAGTAATTCCAGCATAGATGACTTGAATTTTGATAAAGCAATAACAACTGTTTCATAAGTTTTGTGTATTGTGTGTGTGCGCACAAATTTTAATAGATCTTTTATTTTTGAATGCAAATTATTCACTATTAAATAAAAAATATGTTTGATTTAAGACCTTTTTTATTGCTTTATTTTAGATCTCTAGGAAGGTGCTTAGCTAGTGACTTCTAGATCCAGAGAGTCCTTCTAGATAGTCTTAAAATTTTATTTGTTATTTAATCTTTTAATTTAGTTAAAGTTTCTTTTGGATTCAAAATCCCAAGTCCAGGATACATTTCTTATTTAGGATGTGTTGATATATTGCTTTATGTGAAGCTTTTTATCTGTTTCCAGGTTTAATTAAGCATTTAATTCAAGCTTTCTAGGTTGTAATGGGATTTGTTTTGTCCTAGCTTTCCTAACATCTGTGTTTGTCACTGATACCCTCTTATGCTGAGGGACACAGATGATCCTATTAACTGGAAAGGGTGGGGCCCTGCCACTCAGTCACCCACTGAGAAGAGCAGGCACTGACTCAGTTGCAGGAGTTGAAGTAAAAAGGGGGAGTATGATAGGAAGGGCTTGACAGGCAAAGTCCCAGCACACAGGTGGGGCTGCGGTGAGGGAAGTATCCTGATGGAAGGCAGAACATAGGCTTGAGGAATTCGAAACTCCAAGCAGGCAGTTGACATGAGGGAATTTCAGATATGAGTGGGAATGCTTTTCCTTTATTTGTTCTCCTCTGGGTTTTTTTTTTTGCCATTTCACATGAACCACAATTTTACTGTTCCTTAAAATCCTGCTTTGAAAGGCTGTTTCTTCTTTTCCATTTTCAATGCTTTCTAGAATGTCTTTTGTTAGTTTATGGACCATATTTTAAAAGGGTTTTTTACCACATGTTTGTAGGAAGAAAGAAAGTGCATGAAGTTTATATGAAAGCAAATCCACCACCTCATATTCATTAGGAGGCTACTATTAAAAAACCCAGAAAATAACAAGTGTTGGCGAGGATGTGGAGAAATTGGAGCCCTTGTGTACTGTTCGAGGGAGTGTCAAATGCTGCGACCACTATGGAAAACAGTATGGCAGTTCCTGAAAAAATTAGAAGTAGAATTACCGTCTGATCCAGCAACTCCATTTCTGGCTATATACCTAAAAGAATTAAAGGCAGAGTCTCAAAGTGGTATTTGTACACCCATTTCATAGTGTCATTATTCACTAGAGCCAGAAGTAACCCAGGTGTCCGTTAATGGCTAAATGGATTAACAAAATATGGTATATTCTTAAGTGGAATATTTTTCAGCCTTAAAAGGGAAATAAATTCTGGGGCTGGCCCAGTGGCACCGCGGTTGGGTGCACACATTCCACTTTGGTGGCCCGGGGTTTGCCGGTTCGGGTCCCGGGTGTGGACATGGCACCGCTTGGCAAGCCATGCTGTGGCTGGCGTCCCACATATAAAGTAGAGGAAGATGGGCACGGATGTTAGCTCAGGGCCAGTCTTCTTCAGCAAAAAGAGGAGGATTGGCAGCAGGTGTTAGCTCAGGGCTAATCTTCCTCAAAAAAAAAAAAAAAGGAAGGAAATTCTGATACATGCTACATCATGGGTGAACCTGGAAGACATTATGCGAAATGAAATAAGCGAGTCACAAAAAGACATATTGCATGATTCCACTTATATGCGGTACCTAGAGTAATCCAAGTCATAGAGTCAGAAGTAGACTGGCGATTGCCAGGGTTTGAGGGGAGGGGAAATGGGGAGTTGTTTGATGGGTATAGAGTTTCACTTTAGCAAGATGATAAGAGTTCTGGAGATTGGTTGCACAACATTATGAATGTACTTATTACTGCTGTACTGTACACTTAAAAATGGTTAAGATAGTAAATTTTATGTTATGTGTATTCCACCACAATTTTTTAAAAAGGCAAATTTGAATTTATATTTGGATATGCAAATTGTAAGAATGTAAAAAGCATATGTAATGAGATTGAAGTAACTAATTTGTATTCAGGTGTTAGGTGCTGGGGGTATAACAATGAAAAAAGCAGACAAGATCCTCATGAAGCTTACAGTTTAGTGGGGAAGACAGACATTGTGAACAAGTAAACAGTGTGTTGAGTGTTATGTACATGCATGACAGGGTGACCCCCACAGAGTAGGTGGAAAGGGCTATATTGAAAAGGCTTCCCTAAGGAAATGACACGTAAATAGAGACTAGAAGGGTGAGTAAACATTGGCTAGGAGAGAGAGGAATGGAAAGGGAGGGGAGGCTGAGGAAGTAGCATTTTGCAAATGCTCCGAAGCAGGAAAGAAGGGAATACTTTGGGAAATGAAAGAAGGTCCTGAGGGCTGTATCGTAGTGCAGTGTGACGGGAGATGAGGATGGTAAGTTTCAGGTCGTATGAAGCATTATAGGCCCAAGTTAACGATTTTGAATTTAATCTGAAGCAGAATGGGCAGACCTTCGTGGGTTTTAAGCCAGAGGGTATGGAAGTGGAATGGAGTGGAAGTAAGGAGAAAAGTTATGTATCTTTTTGTACACTGTGGCCTTTAACTATAAATTATCTACTTGATCTGGTGCTTGAATGTCAGAGGGAAAAATGGTTCTATGACATTTAGTTAGAGGATATATGGGTTGCCAAAGCGGCCGGTTAATGTGGTAAAATGTATTTCAAGGGTGAATTTAAGGGAATTGTCAAGGGTAATTGAGCAGAGGTGAGTTTTACTTGTTTACTCTGACTTAATAGTTGAAACCCTAGAAATGGGAATTTGCTCAGGGAGAGTCTGGAGTGAGAAGAAGGCTTTCAACTGAACCTTGAAGACCTCCAGTGTTGAGTGGTGAGGTAGAGGAGGTGGGGCAGAGAAGACTGAGGAAAGTAGTCCAGAATTGGGGGAAAACCAGAAGGGAGCATTTATTAGGTCTAACAAAACAAGTTCTGAAAGTGTTAATTGGGTTTAGCACTGTGTGGTCATTGACTTTAGTTAGAACAGATTCAGTGGCAGAATAGGGGCAGGATTAGATTAGATTAGAATGAGTCAAAGAATGAGTGAGAAATGAAGAAATGGAGTATAGACAAATCTTTGAGAAAGTTTGTCTGTGAAGGGAGTGAGAAAGAATGGTTGATGTGGGGGCTGGCCCTGTGGCCGAGTGGTTAAGTTTGCGCGCTCCGCTGCAGGTGGCCCAGTGTTTCGTCGGTTCGAATCCTGGGCGCGGACATGGCACTGCTTGTCAGACCACGCTGAGGCAGCGTCCCACATGCCACAACTAGAGGAACCCACAACGAAGAATACACAACTATGTACCGGGGGGCTTTGGGGAGAAAAAGGAAAAAAA